>NC_133774.1:109117781-109227905 GCF_003597395.2 Chelonoidis abingdonii | reverse complement strand
TTGTCTGCTGTTGCTTTCCCGGAGGAAGGAATGAGTGACGACATTTACCCAGGACCACCCGCGATAATGATTTTTGCCCCATCAGGCACAGGGATCTCAACCCAGAATTCCAAGGGGAGGAGGAGACTGCGGGAACTATGGGATAGCTACGGAATAGCTACCCACAGTGCAACGCTCCAGAAATCAACGCTAGCCTCGGACCATGGACACACCCCGCCAAATTAACGTGCTTAGTGTGGCCGCGTGCACTCGACTTTATACAATCTGTTTTACAAAACCAGTTTATGTAAAATCGGAATAATCCCATAGTGTAGACGTACCCTTTGAAGAAAGCTCTGTTCTCAGTCCTTTTTTCTCTCTTCCTCTTTTGGAGGGCTTCTCTGGTCACAATACACCAAGGCATACTACTGAAAACTTCAACTAATGACCTCAGAAATGACAGAACAACCCTCAATCTACTAGGCTACATAGTCTCACAGATGTAAATACACTGCCGCTACAGCTTTTTGCTGCTGACACAGTCTGTGATCTGCCCCTTTGAAGAGATAGGGAGTGCCTTTTAAAAACACTGGTAGAGACTAGGAATAATGAGGAGTAGAGGAAAGTAAAGCTGGTCATAAGCACACATGACTGAAGCTCCCTGCTTGTGCAGTAATGCTCTTTCAGGTTTAAGTCCTTATTTAAGTAGTTCTACAGCTGTACCACAAAATGGCACACTCAAAGACTACATCTATATTGCAAATAAAATGTGTTCTCAACTTGGATTAGCTAACCTGAGTTAGCTAACTTGGGTTAAAATAGCAAAGACAACACAAACTAAGTTAAAAGCCAAGCTGTTAACAGCTCAAGTTAAAACCGGAGTTCAAAGCAGAGTTGGCATGTCTTCACTGCTATTATAACCTGAGTTAAGAATATACTTTTATTTTTGGCAGTGTAGAAATACCCTAAGAAGAGAGACTTGCACAGACAACCTTAATTATGCGATTTAACTTTTGAGGGCTTGACTTAATACAACCTTACATACACTTTTAAAGAGTTGGGAATGTAATTTCCTACATTTGTTTTTGTTTGTTTGTTTTTTCAAAAAATAAATTACATTTTGTGCAACAGCAACAGAAGTTTTATAATAGAAAGCACTACACAACTAGTGTTATACTCTACCCGTACAGAGAATAAAAAAAATAGAGCATTTGCAGAATTGAGTGAAAATATTATTTTAATTACTGTAACCTTTCACTGTCTAAAGTTAGATGGTAAGAAAATTGACAGTGTGTTGTGTGATGTGCCTACCATATTTTTGGCACTGTAAACATTTTTACCTTCCTGTTTTTGGTTACTCCACCCATGGAGTAGAGCTGAATTTCTAAAAATCAAACTTGACACAGCTTATACTATGCAGAATTAAAGCACATAACTGCTCAACAACCTGTTTTGAACAGCGAAGATCAAAATCCTCAATTTACACTGACTATAAACACATCAACGAGCACCTAGTGCAAAGAACACTCTTTTATGGAATAACTAAACAAATCTTTAAAAGCATGATGGGATCAGTTGATCTGGGAAAGGGAGTAGAGAAATGGCACCTACTTACATGAAGCTATTAAGTATTAGCATCAGAACAATCTTTAATGAAACAGAGATGAAGAAAAAACCAAAACAGGGGAGGAGATTTCAGAGGAAATCAATGGCATTCCATCACATAAGAACAAATTGTGAGGCTCAAATTTTCGACTAGATTGTGAAACCCTTACTTTTATTGGTGACTGCTCACAAATAGTTGACTTTATCTGGTCTACTTGTACAAATAAGTGCTTACCAATATGAATTCAAATGACAAAAAACCTATATTAATGCATTAACACAGTTAAAGTTGCTTCATAGTAGGTCATCCCCTTGTAGAACATTGAGTTGAGTAAAACTCAAACTCCTGAAAACCAGGAAATACAGTTAAGGTTGCCCAAGCAAACTAAACTGTTCCCTTTCAGTAATGCCCAATTAACACACACTGATATTCTGCCAGCAGTTGCTGAAATGTACACCCTCTTCTCCACCTTCTACAATCCGTTCACTCTCACTCATAGGATTCCATCTTTCCACCTCACATTACTAAAGGACCACACCAAAAAAAAAAAAAAAAAAGGAGGAAGAGCTGGCCCATGCCCTCTGAGAAATGCCTCAATATGCACAAACTCACGTAAGATTCAGGAGGTTCCAGACCCTAGCATACACACACATACTTAGCCAACTACTCAGAAAGAATACCCTGTGTACAATTTAAGAACTAATTCACAGACTTTTACAACCCCCTTAACACTTATAGGATACCACCTCAATCTACATTTTCACTTCACCATTATTAAAACATTTGAATTCTTCCATATTCCACCTCATTGTTGATAATACCCTTTGTAATAAAAGCCTTATGTCCTGCTACTGACATAACCTACACAATTCTGCATGGAAATAATGCCTAATGCAGCTTGAAGGTACACATGCAACTCTTCCTTTTCCTCCCACAAGACAAAAAACATCAGTGTGTTCATCAATAAAAACAGCATCAACACGATCCCTCCAACTACCTAGGAAAGCATAAAGTGGTTGCACAGAAACCCTCTCATTTATTTTTTCTTTACTGGAGAGTGTGCACTGTAATCCTTCCAGGCTGTATATTTACGCAAGCAAATAAGCGAACATGTTCTTAAATACTGTTCACAGTTTGGAGTCCCCAAAGACTTACTTGATCAGTTTTTACCCAAGGTAGTGCATGGCACCCAATGAGAGCATTTAGACAATTTGAGCATTAGCTTTCTGCAAAAACAGGCCCACTAGAAACTTTTTAAAAAATGGCTAGTACCTCAGGACTTGTATCTCCACAATTCCTGGCTCAAATGACCCCAAATTTGGGTTGCTTACCCTAACCCAAAAGTCATGACACACCCTTAACTACAGTAGCACTGCCATGCCACTATAATAAAGGAGTCACAATGTAAAAAACATTAGTCAGTCTCATCTCTCTTGCTTTCTCTGATCTATATCAATCCCAAGGAAATAGATAATCATATTGAAGACATTTCTTAGATCTAAAAAACTTGAATTTGGTACAATGTTTTTGTGTAAGCTTCCAATGAAAAGAGGCTTTTCTGGACTATGGGATTTACTGGCATTTTCATTGTATTCTAAAGGGATTTACTAAGTGAATGAATTACTGACATACTGCTGTACAGTTTTGAATTTATTCAAAAATCAGATGAAGATTAATTTTGATTGGAATATAATTTGTTATTGAAAAAATGTGAGAATCCAATAGGAAAGCCACCATCACAAAAGATTGATAGGTTGAGAAATTAAGTATATTGTTACCTTTCTTTTTCTCCCTCTTCTAGCAACTTTAGGAACAGGTACATCATTAGCTTTCACCACACCCTGAAAAAGTAACACTTAGAATATTAACAAAACATAAAAGAGTTAGTTTAAGTTATTATGATGCTTGAAGGATCATTTTACCATAGCCTTTAGTATATACAGTATTTTAGTAAAAGATTATGCACACATGAAGGTATCTGTTATCAAGTATCAATATTAGGCAATTTAAGTTTCTTTCTGAAACTGTAGTAGAGAATTAAGAATCAGTGACACACTTCTTCAAAGAGACAGATTAAGGTATAATTGCTTGTTCCGAACGTTAGTAAAATTGCAAATTAAATACTAATTAGAATTCTGTTTAATATGTATGGGCATATTTTATTGAACTCACCAAGTTACATTTAGTACATTCAATTTCCAATGTGTTTGTTTCCCAGTGTGTATTAACTGAGATACATAAATTAGCTTAATTAACTTTATCCAACTTGTATAGGTGGCTTGATATTTACTCTAATAATTAAGGGCCAAAGTCCGCGATCAGATACACATTCTTAACTCCCACTGACTTCAGTTATATAAACATTTAAGCAGAACTTGACATTGCATTTTAAGCCACTCCCCAGACATGGTCAGATGATTATTCTATTAGTGACTGCAACAAATTTAGAATATTTGTACTTAGACTTAACAATGCATCTCTGTAGTACAGTATTAAATTGCTGAGTTTCTTCAGAATTTAGTATTCTCCAACCGTGGTACACATACTACTCCACTTGTTGTCAGTGGTATGCCAAAAACTTTTAAAAAAGTCTCAGTTTTAAACAAATAGTCATCACATTATTTGCTGGGAGTCTGAAAATGACCAAGCAACAAAATGCAATCTCCTGGCCATCTCCAGCCATAATGGTGAAAAACACTTGGCTGAGCATGCCAGCACTGCAGTTTTATTTAGCAGTGTGTTGTGTCATGCAGCTGGTCGCTGTACTCATTTGGTACACAGCTGGCTGGCTTTCTGATACACCTAGCTTTCAGCTTCTGCTGTGCTGCACAACTCAGGTGAATTTGCAAGGTTTTATACCACCACCAAAGCTCATTTCATCTGAAAAGACACACACAATTCACACTAGCTGCAAAACCTGCAAACGCAAGGAGCCCAGTAGGGGGATGCACTGTGTAGTTTGCCCACAACTGCAGGAATCCATGTGCCAAAGCTGTCAAGTAACAAAAAGCCTCCTGGGGCCAAAGCTGCCTGATGTCAGGCAAAGCCCCCCACTTCCAGTCAAGACTCCCCCCACCTCTGCCACTTCCCTCTGAAACCCCCTCGGGCCCTTTGACACACATGCACCTCTCTCATTAATGCCGCTTTTTTTTCCATTTTCTCCAAGAGCTACTCAAAATGTTTTGTATTTTTCTTGATTTACATTTTGTAAAAAAAATTGAAAAATTAAAAATCAAAGTGAACTTCAGCTTGTGTTCAATAATAATCCAGATAAAAATCAGTGGGAACTCTGAATTTAAATTAAACAGGTTAAAGAAAATATATCAAGTCACTGAATATATTTCAGCAGTACATCAAAATATATCAAGACCTCATTTATGACGTTTGTTCTTGTAATTTGAGTATCACAAAAGACAAATAATAATGGCTGCTTCATTGTGTTATTT
The DNA here is from genome assembly GCF_003597395.2 of Chelonoidis abingdonii. Classification (NCBI taxonomy): domain Eukaryota; kingdom Metazoa; phylum Chordata; order Testudines; family Testudinidae; genus Chelonoidis; species Chelonoidis abingdonii. The sequence goes on along the minus strand of NC_133774.1, from coordinate 109,222,874 downwards.
TTTGATATATTTGCTAAAAACCTGAGATGTTTAAAAGGATGCCATAATTAGAGCTGGCCAGAAACTTTTCAATTAAGTGTTTTTTGTTGGAAAATATAGATTTGTCCAAACAGAAATTTTGAAAGCATCTTATGTTTTGATTAAACTTTTGTCAGGAAGATTTCTCAGACCCAGCATGAAATTTCTGTCAAATCAAGGGAGAGAAAGACCTCAAAACAGCCAACGGCCCAGTGGAATGCAGAAGAACCAGGTTCAAATCCCAAATCTGATGGAGCAGGAACCTGAATGTGGGTGTACCACATCCCAAGTGAGCACCCTAACCATCCAACTGTTGGCTATTCTGGGGTGATGTGTGTGAGTTTCCTCATGGTTTTCAACAGGTCTTGGTTTCCTTCTGTACTGAAACAACACTTTTTATATATAAACATTTTTTATAAATATTTTTTATAAAATGGAATTCCTGTTTTCAAACCAGCCCTGGTTACAAATTAACATTTTAGGTTTCCTTATTAATTTATTTTACTATAGTCTGGAAATACTTAAGCCTGCATTAGGGCCTAAAATGTGTATAGAGAAGGAAAAATTTGCATGTAGTATTCCAAACATCTGCTATAGGCAAAAAGAAAAAAACATCTCACATACTTCACTACTGGGTTTTTCTGAAGGGATATCTTCTTCCTTTGCAGCATCCATCTCTTTTTCTTCTGTTTCAACTTCAGTGGGCAAATTATCCTGTTTTGGAGATAACTGTAAATGGAAAAACCAAAGTCACTAAATTTCACAATTTATATTAATCAAAATCTAAAAGAACACAGAAGGACAGCACCTGCAACAGACTCATTGCTTTCTACCTTTAGTTGAAATAATGTAATAAACAAGTTTCAGAGTGGCAGCTGTGTTGTTGTTTTTGCTGATACAGACTAAGGAGTCCTTGTGGCACTTTAGAGACCAACATATTTATTTGGGCATGAGCTTTTGTGAGCTAAAACCGACTTCATCAGATGCATGGAGTGAAAAATACAGTAAGCAGAATATATATTATAGCACATGAAAAAAGGGGAGTTGCCTTACCACGTTGGGGGGGTCACTGCTAATGAGCCAATTCAATTGTAACAAAAAGTTATTGAATTGGCTTGTTAGCACTGACCCTCAACTTGGTAAGGCAACTCCTCTTTTTTCATGTGCTATAATATATATTCTGCTTACTGTATTTTCCACTCCATGCATCTGATGAAGTCGGTTTTAGCCCATGAAAGCTTATGCCCAAATAAACATGTTAGTCTCTAAGGTGTCACAAGGAGTCCTAGCTGTTTTTAATAAACAAGGTCAGTTTAATCTACATATAAACTTTTCCCATTTTTGAGGCATACCCTAGAATTGTTTCTTAAGATTGCTCTCCATCATTCCCTACAGTTTTTCAAACCTAATTTTGTGGTTTTACACTCACCCCCGACCCCCCTCTTTTTTTTTTTTTTTAAAGCAACCTCTCCCTTTCTTCCATACGAAACATTCACGGAAACAAAGGAGACCAAACATGACTATACAGAGGTGTGATGGGGTGTCCACTCCACAAGGCCTGGAGGGGTTAAAGTGGCTAGGCAGGCCAATTAACTGCCCAGGCTACCCCTGAGGAAGACAATAGGGAGCAGGCCACTAACTGGAAATGAGCTCAGCTGGGTAGGAACAGGAGGGGCCCGTATAAAGTTGTGAGCAGCAGGACACTGCAAGGTAGTAGTTTACAATCACTCCCAATGAGAAGGGAGCTTGGGCTAGCAAACCCAGAAAGATGGGGAAGCCAGATAGGTAGGAAGAAGCCCAGGAAAACAGCAGCAAAGGGTAGGAGCATACAGACCTTGGCTGCTTGTTACTGGCTGGAACCCAGTGTGGCAGGCAGCCCTGGATTCCCCTGCCAACCACTGGGAAGTGGCGTAGGGTGTTGGAGAGATCAGCAGACAGCTGGTTTGAATTCCCCAGAAGGGGAGTAACTTAGTGACATGGCCAGAGGGCCAAGGCACGAACAGAAAGCTACAGCTCTGGGAGTGTAGCGTGAAAGAGACAACGGGTAGAGACACCACCAGAGGAGGGCAGTGCCCGGCAAGAGCTAATCCCCAGAGCTGCCAGGAGGCGGCGCCACATGCGGTGAGTGGACCCTGTGACAAGGGGATACAGCAAAACTGACTACACAAGTGATGTCAAATTCACAAACTAAATGAACTAGAAAACACTAATACTTTTCCTCCCCAATATTAGACGGTATTTATAGCAGCAATTAAAGTAGAAATTTCAGAAAGAAATGTTTTCAAAAGCAAAGTGTATCCCTCTAAAATTCTAGTCAGTCTACTTAAAAGTCATTTATACTCTTATCCTTACACGTCAAAAATGAAGCCTCATCTATACGAGAAACTATACTATATTACTGATCGTAACACAGTGATACAAAGTAAATTAATATAAGTAAGGGTTAAGTCAGTTTATAGGCATCCACATTAGAGGTATGCACTGGTTTAACTAGACAGACTTTTTAAAGAAACAGACATAGGTCTTGACAATCATTTCTCCTTCCGCTTATCTGAAATGTATCTTGAATATCTGACTTGTTTAATATCTGACATGTATATTATTATTTTAAAAAAAATAAGTCTTTGTAGTTGTAAGAAACTGTTTCAAAATTATATACGACGGCTTAATACATAATAGTAATTACATAAGGACAAATGTCAGTGTTCATGCCTGAAAAAAGACGACTTCATCACAACACCAATGCACTTTTCCTTTAAACTAAATATGTAGAATTGTGTTGTTAAAATTTGTAATGAAAAGATTTCCAAGACAGATACTAAAACAGTTAATTTATATAGTCACTTACTTTGGGAACTGTAGACTTTCTCCTTTTGGTTCCTACTTTTTCTTCACTTCCCTCAGTAGGCTCTTGACAGCTTTCTTCAACAGTCTCTTTAACAGTGTTGTTAACAGTTGGATGAGACTTTTAAGACAAAATTATTACCACATTTATGAAGTCAAATAATTTACTGAAGTAATGAATAATAAGGACATTAAAGTTGGACGGTTGGGTTTAAAATTAAAAATTAAATTTTCTTTACCTGTGTTTTAAGTAGTCCCATAGCTTATTAGAACTGATTTTTTTAAAAATCTAGTTTTTTCCACTATAACTGATTTTAAAATTTCTCTCAGCTGAGACAATGAAAAAACCCTTTCAAATATAACTTTCCCGGTTACCATGCACTAGCAGTAAGTTGTATTTAGACAACAAAGATTGCAAGGGAAGGTTTTAAAAAGTTTCCACTGAAATTTAATTAAAGACTAGAAAAGTTCTGAGCCACATTTAACTGAGTAATATCCTTAGCACACTAGAACTCAGTTCCATCATAGGGTGACATTTCCTAGCCCTGCTGAACATAAGGCATACTCCACAAGCATTTTCTTGCAGATCCTTATGCATGCGATTGTGCCATTTAGTAATTCCTCAACAGATGCAAGAAACGGACAACCATTATTTAAAACTTCTTTGGCTACAACCTGAGCCACTTCTAAGATTGGCTATCAACAGTAGGTGAATTATAAGCAAATGGTTATTTTTCAGGAAAGGCATATGAATCAAAAATATTCTTTGATGCAATGAAGGTTGAAAGGACAGCACTAGAACTATGGAAATATATAGGACAAAAGGGAAAATCACTTACCTTTAATTTTGCTTCTCTGTAGAGAATATTATGCATGAGTCTCACTTCTAGGACTCACACCCTCTATATGAGAGTAGAATGCCCCTCTTAATTTTCCCCCCCATGAGGGCAGTGGTTTTGGATTACAGCCCAAAGCTGCCATACTAGCGGCTGAAAGCTATTCCCAACTAAGGGTATGTCTACACTATAGGATTATTCCAATTTTACATAAACCGTTTTTTTAAAACAGATTGTATAAAGTCGAGTGCACGCGGCCACATTAAGCACATTAATTCGGCGGGGTGCGTCCATGTACCGAGGCTAGTGTCGATTTCCAGAGTGTTGCACTGTGGATAGTTACCCTGTAGCTATCCCATAGTTCCTGCAGTCTCCCCCGCCCATTGGAATTCTGGGTTGAGATCCCAATGCATGATGGTGCAAAAACAGTGTCATGGGTGATTCTGGGTAAATGTCATCACTTAATCCTTCCTCCGTGAGAGCAACGGCAGACAATCATTTCATGTCCTTTTTCCCCTGGACTGCCCTGGCAGACTCCACAGCATGGCAACCATGGAGCCTGTTTTGCCTTTTGCCACTATCAGTGTATGTGTACTGGATGCTGCTGACAGAGGCGGTACTCCAGTGCTACATAGCAGCATTCATTTGCCTTTGCAAAGTAGCAGAGACTGTTACCATCCCTATTGTACCGTCCGCCACTGTAAACTGGCAATGAGATGATGGTTATCAGTCATTTTGCACCGTTTGCATTCGGAAATTGGCGATGACAGTTATCAATTCTTTTGTACCGTTTGCTGCTGTCATCGGTGTTCCTGGCTGGCCTCGCTGAGGTCGGCCGGGGGCACATGAACAAAAATGGGAATGACTCCCCGGGTCATTCCCTTATGTTTTGTCTAAAAATAGAGTCAGTCCTGCCTAGAATATGGGGCAAGTCTACTAGAGAACCAGAGAGCACAGCCGCTCCGTGTCAGAGCCCCAGAGATCCCGCAGAAATGATGAGCTGCATGCTATTTAGGGGGTGCCCCTGCAATAACCCCACCCATTGCTTCCCTCTTCCCCCAACCCTCCTGGGCTACCGTCGAAGTGCCCCTCATTTGTGTGACGAAGTAATAAAGAATGCAGGAATAAGAAACACTGACTTTTTAGCAAGATAAAATGAGGGGGAGGCAGCCTCCAGTTGCTATGATAGTCCAGGCAGAACATCAAAGGGTGGGGTGGGGGGAGGAGCGCAGCCTCCTGCTGCTATGATAGTAAAGGGACTACAGAATCTTTTCTTTAGACATGAAAGGGCGGGGGAGGAGGGACTGATGGAGCTCAGCCTCCAGCTGCTATGATGAGGACCGTTACCAAGCCTTTGGTACCATCTGCCGGTAATGACCAGGAGTCATTCCCATTTTTACCCATATGCCCCCGGCCAACCTCACCGAGGCCAGCCAGGAGCACTCACAGGATGATGAGGACATTTTGTACCATCTACCATCAGGAAATGAAGGGGAGGGGATGCTGCTGTTCAGCGCCATAGCACCGCGTCTACCAGCAGCATGCAGTAGACATACAGTGACATTGAAAAAAGGGCAAGAAACGATTTTTTCCCCCCTTTTCTTTCAGGGGAGGGGGGGGTAAATTGACGAGATATACCCTGAAACACCCTGGACAATGTTTTTGACCCTTCAGGCATTAGGAGCTCAGCCAAGAATGCAAATGCTTTTCAGAGACTGCAGGGATTGTGGGATAGCTGGAGTCCTCAGTACCCCCTCCCTCCCTCCCTCAATGAGCGTCCATTTGATTCTTTGGCTTTCCGTTACGCTTGTCACGCAGCACTGTGCTGCTGTGGCCTCTGTCTATCATAGCCTGGAGATTTTTTCAAATGCTTTGTAATTTCATCTTCTGTAACGGAGGTCTGATAGAACAGATTTGTCTCCCCATACAGTGATCAGATCCAGTATCTCCGTTACGGTCCATGCTGGAGTTCTTTTTGGATTTGGGACTGCATCGCCACCCGTGCTGATCAGAGCTCCATGCTGGGCAAACAGGAAATGAAATTCAAAAGTTTGCGGGGCTTTTCCTGTCAACCTGGCCAGTGCATCTGAGTTCAGATTGCTTTCCAGAGCGGTCACAATGGTGCACTGTGTGATACTGCCCGGAGGCCAATATCGTTGATTTTCGGCCACACTAACCCTAATCTGACATGGCAATACCAATTTCAGCGCTACTCCCCTCGTTGGGGAGGAGTACAGAAATCGGTTTAAATAGCCCTTTATATTGATATCAAGGGCTTCGTTGGGTGACGGGTGCAGGGTTAATTCGGTTTAAAGCTGCTAAATTCGGTTTAAACACGTAGTGTAGACCAGGCCTAAGTATAAATGCTGCCCTCTGAACATTCAAGCCAGTTCCTTCAATTGTAGCAGAGCGGCTGCTCTGCTATAGTAAGGTTAAGACTGGCTTTCTGCTTAAAACTCAACTCTGTGCTCTAAAATCCTACAGTTGCTTGGATTGCCTTGAGATTTTCATGGCCAAGAAGGGTGAAAACATTATCTAAGTTGTCTCAAAGGAGGCATGGAATTGGTAGTTATCCAAATTTGGGGCCATTTGACCAAAGGGATCCTGAGATACAGCATTCATAAAAAAACCAGCTTTCCTCAAAGCTGACAAATTCTGCCAACCTATTTGTGCTCACAGATATAGCTCAAACGAGGGCTCAGATCATTGTCCGATGGTCTCAAATGCTCGAGGTTACCCCCAACAGAATTTATGGTCCTTTGAGGGAAACCAAGTTAAAATGTTATTTCAAAAAGAGTTTCCTTCTCCAGTTAGGTGCTTGCAAAGACGTGTAGGCCTGTTTGTATGATTAATAGATTAATCTGAGCATATTCAGACAAGGCTAACTATCTGGAAGACTACCCTTTTAATCACAGGACCTGGAAGGCTCTGAGGGAATATCACAATTCTCGAATCCAAACAGCACTCCACACACACAGCTCAAATCCAACCTAGTGCAGAAATCTGAAGTAAAAAAGCAGGTATAGCGCTTCAATCTACCTCTAGCAAAAGCGATTTTAAAGAGGGGGAGCAGATGTGATTTGAGTACAGCAGAATATTCAGAATACCTTGAACCTATTAAGTGAAAATACACCACACAAGAAAATTCTGACTGGGAAGGGTGATTAGTGGTGAAGAGTAGGTGTGAATAGGAGGAAAGGGTTTGGGGGAAGGTCATGGTGATTAGAGGGAGCGTGTGACACAACTGGGAAGAGGGATATGGCAGTGAATGACAGGAGGACTGGGCTGAAGAATAGGGGTAGGGGAGCCTGTCAGCCCCACATCCCCCTTCTGGGTGGGGGCTTCAAGTTGTGGTGCACATACATCTATGGTGGTCTGTCCCCTGCTCACGTGAGCTAGTTTCTGAGGGTTCTGTGGCCGTCTGAGCCATGCTCCCTACTCCCTTCCTGTGATCCAGGAGTAACTGCCCACCTAGGGGTGTTCTGAGCCCTGCTCCATGCCTCTACTGTGTGCCTGCCAGGATCTGGGGGTCCCTGCCCATCTATGGGAGTCTGACTCTCACATCCCTGTCCTCCTCTCATGTCAGCTGGATTTGGGGTGGCAGAGCTTGCTTCTGATGGTGTCTGAGCTCCTCTCCCTACATCCATGTGAGCTGAGATCTGTAGAAGCCCTACTCTATCCCTCTGGGTGGGAAACTTGATCAGATATGCTCAGAGCAGGCATCAACAATACTGCTAAAACTAAGATGAAGAGCTGAGAATGGATGTTTGACACACATCAGACACTTTCCAGCACTGGGGAGAGGGGAAGGGAACATTCACTGACTCTTGATGCCGTTCACACATTTCAGAGCTATTATTTCAGGCTGTATTCATCTCCAGTGGATATTTACTTTCATCTGAGAACTTATCATTGAGATTAATGATAGACTCTTAGGGTATGGCTACACTTGAAATTTCAAAGTGCTGCCGCGGCAGCGCTTTAAAGCGTGAGTGTGGTCGGAGCGCCAGCGCTGGGAAAGAGTTCTCCCAGCGCTGCACGTAAACCACATCCTCTATGGGTATAGCTTGCAGCACTGGGAGCCGCACTCCCAGCACTGCGGCACTGATTACACTAAGGCTTTACAGCACTGTATCTTGCAGCGCTCAGGTGGGTGTTTTTTCACACCCCTGAGCGCGAAAGTTGCAGTGCTGTGAAGTACCAGTGTAGCCATACACTCAGATTTCAACTTTTAAAGTCTGAAACCTACTCTGGGCAAAAATCTGAGAATGAACTATAAATTACACGGAAAAATCTACTTCCTCTCACTTGTTTGTTTATGGATTGTTTTTTTGTTTTTTTTTTTAAATGAGTACAGCAAAATATTCTTTTCTTTTCATTAAGTGCTAAACTTTCTGAAAAGAAAATAAATTACATGAGTGCTCAATGGGAGGCAAAGAGTTATTGGAGTGCAGTAATGGGTGGTAATAAGGGGGAAAGGATGTGGGTCTGCAGCAAGGGTTGGGGGATAAATGGGAATAGGTGTAGAGGAGAAAGGGATTGGGATATAAGGGCTAGTAGGGGAAGCTGGGAGTTTATGAATGGAGAGGCCTGTCAGCCCTGAATTCTCTCCTTCTGTGTGTGTGCTAAGAACTATGGGAGCCTTATCCTCTGCAGGGGTCTGATCCCTCTCCCCTCTTGGGCAGCAGTTCTGAACCAGGGGTTTGTGGCCCATTAGGGATCCATGAGTTTTTTCAGGGGCTTGGCCAGCCAAGGCCACTCAGAGCCCCCCAGGAGACCCCGCTGGGCTGAAGCCCAGCACCCCCCAGCCCTGTGGGACTAAAGCCCTGAGCCACCCCACTCTCCACAACTCAAGGGGCAGAAGCCTTGAGCCTCCTATCCTAGCCTCCTATCCTAGTTCCCAAGCCTCCTATCTCAAGTTCCCAAGGCTCTTTCCCAGCCCTGCAGGACAGAAGCTCCCCATCCCCCACACAGCTGAAGTCTAGAATACTGTCCCACCCCCACTGGGCCATGGAGTTTTTATAGCATGTTGGGGGTGGGAGGGGGCTCTGAAAGAAAAAGGTTGAGAACCCCTGTCTTGGTGTGTTTGAGCTCTTCTCTGCCTTTCCATGTGAGCCTGAATGGGGGGTTGGGGGGGGGGGGAGGACATACAAAAATTTAAACATCTAAAAATCCAGAAAATAAAGAAAGAAACATCACGCCAGTATGGGGAAGCCGTTTGGAGGAGGAGTGGACCCAGTGGACTTGGGGCATGGCTGGGAAAGCCTGGCTGAAGCAAGGGCAGGAGTCCCAGATGGAGGTGAGTAGTGGGAATGAAGGGCTCATCTAAACGTGCAGGTTAGACTACACAACCAAGGTAGCATGCAGCCCTCCAGTAAGCTGTGGCCTGTGATGTGTATGCAGAAGCATAAGACAGACAGCAGGAAGCAAAGTCTTACACGTAAGCAGTTTCTATAGTGCCAATTAATGGCTCAATGCAGGGCTTCTCAAAGCGGGTATCGTGAGATTTTTATGTGGGAGTGACGAGCTGACAGCCTCCACTCCAAACCCCGCTTCACTTCCAGAATTTACAATAGTGTAAAATATATATAAAAAAAGTGTTTTTCATTTATAAAGAGAGGGTGCATTCAGAGGCTTGCGGTGCGAAACGGGTCACCAATACAAAAGTTTGAGAACCACTGGCTTACTGGGATAGGAAGGGGAGTGAGAAGCTGGAAAAGGGCAAATATACTGCCTATCTATAAAAAGGGAAATAGGGACAACCCAGGGAATTACAAAGCAGTCAGCTTAACTTCTGTTAATGGAGCAAATAATTAAGCAGTCAATCTGCAAACATCTAAAAGATAATAAGGTGATAAGTAACAGCCAGCATGGATTTGTCAAGAACAAATCATGTCACACCAACCTGATAGCTTTCTTTGACAGGGTAACAAGCCTTGTGGATGGGGGAAAAGCAGTAGACGTGGTATATCTTGACTTTAGTAAAGCTTTTTTGATACTGTCTCATATGATCTTCTCATAAACAAACTAGGGAAATGCAACCTAGGCTAGATGGAGCTACTATAGGATGGGTGCATAACTGGTTGGAAAACCATTCCCAGAGAGTAGTTCTCAAAGATTCAGTCATGATGGAAGGACATAATGAGTGGGGTCCTGCAGGGATCAGTTCTGGGTCCAGTTCTGTTCAATATCTTCATCAGTGATTTAGATAATGGCACAGAGAGTATGCTTATAAAGTTTGCGGATGATACCAAGCTGGGAGGGGTTTTACGTGCTTTGGAGGATAGGATTAAAATTCAAAATTATCTGGACAAAGTAGAGAAATGGTCTGAAATAAATAGGATGAAATTCAATAAGGACAAATGCAAAATACTCCATTTAGGAAGGAACAATCAGTTGCACACATACAAAATGGGAAATGACTGTCTTGGAAAGAGTACTGCGGAAAAGTATTGGAGGTCATAGGGGACTACAAGCTAAATATGAGTCAACAGTGTAATGCTGTTGCAAAAAACACCCACGAACATCATTCTGGGATGTATTAGCAGGAGTGTTGTCAGCAAGACACATGAAGTAGTTCTTCCACTCTACTCCATGCTGATTAGGCCTCAACTGGAGTATTGTGTCCAGTTCTGGGCGCTACATTTCAGGAAAGAAGTGGACAAACTGGAGAGCATCCAGAGAAGTGCAACAAAAATGATTAAAGGTCTAGAAAACATGACCTATGAGGGAAGTTTGAAAAAATTGGGCTTGTTTAGTCTGGAAAAGAGAAGACTGAGAGGGGACATGATAACAGTTTTCAAGTATGTAAACGGTTGTTACAAGGAAGAGGGAGAAAATTTGTTTTTCTTAACCTGAGGACAGAACAAGGAGCAATGGGCTTAAATTGCAGCAACAAAGGTTTAGGTTGGACATTAGTAAAAACTTCCTAACTGTCAGGGTGGTTAAGCACTTGAATAAATTGTTTAAGGAGGTGGAATCTCCATCATTGGAGATTTTTAAGAGCAGGTGTCATAAACAGATAGCTAAGGGTTAATATTTCTTTTACCTGTAAAGCGTTAACAAAGAGAACCAAACACCTGACCAGAGGACCAATCAAAAAAACGGATTTTTTAAAGGCTCAGGGAGGGAATGTTTGAGTCTGTGTCTTTTGTCTGGCTCTCAGCTATGAGAGGGGATCTTTTCCATCTTCAAGCTTTTAATCTTCAGTTTCCAAGTTGTGAGTCCAAAGGTAGAAAAACAATAGGCTGTTATTGTTTTTTATTTGTATTTACATGTGTGTAGTTGCTGGAATGTTTAAATTGTATCTCTTTTTGAATAAGGCTGTTTATTCATTTTTCTTTTAAGCAATTGAACCTGTATTATTGTCAACCTTGATACAGAGAATATTTTTATGTCTTTTTTCTCTCTTTTATATATAAAGTTTTCTTTTTAAGACTTGTTTGAGTTTTTTTCTCTCTCTGGGTAGGCTAAGGAACGAAGGGGAGGGAAATTCTCTTTGTGTTAGATCTACGGAGGGTAAATCTCTGCAGCACCAGGGAATTGGTGGGAGCGAGAAGACAAAGGGGGAAAAGAGATAGATTCTTTTGTTTCCTGGTATTTGGTTGTCTCTTTGTGGAAGAGAGGAAACATGCTTCTTGGTATTGTGATGTAAAGAGGTTGCATCAGTAACTCTCAGGTTAGGCCAGAAAGGAAATGCTGGGTGGGAGAGAGAGGAGGAAGGGAAGTGGGTTATTTCCCTTTGTTGTAGACTCAGGGCATCTGAGTCTTGGGGGTTCCTCAGGGAAGGTTTTGGGGAGACCAAAGTGAGACAGGCACCGTAATTCCTGTCTGGTGGCAGCAATATCAAATCTAAGCTGGTAATTAAGCTTAGAGGTTTCATGCACGCTAAGGTCCAGATTTGGGAATTATGCTTATGATATGGTGATAGCCGTGGGATAGATAAGAATCCAGAAGCCAGTAGGAATATTGTTTTTCTTTCTCTTTGCTAGATTTTTAAGAGCAGGTTAGACAAACACATCAGGAATAGTCAAGATAATACTTAGTCCTGCTATGAGTGCAGGGGACTGGACTAGATGACCTCTCAAGGTTCCTTCCAGTCCTATGAGTCTATGAAATGTTGGCAGGGGAACTGATGGGGCAGAGGTTAGAGAAGGAATCTTTTCTCATATGCTTAAAGTTCCGTTAACAACTATTTAGTAAAACCGTCAAGGTTTTGGGGCATAAACCATGGATGAGATTTCTCACTGGCCCTGTTAGCAACTATATATTGCAAATATTTTAAAGCATGACTATTATCCCCATTCCACTATAACAAAATATACATTTTGATAGGGGCACTGAGGTATCACATAGCAATGGTGTGGCCTACTAAAAAGACCACTAGACTGGGACTATTCCTAGCTATGCCATTGGTCTGCTGAGTGACTGTAAGCATGCCACTTCACTCTCTATGCCTCAGTTTCCTATCTGTAAATGGGGATAATGCAAAACTTTGAGATCTACTAATGAAAAGCACTATATAAAAGCTAGCTCTTTTGATCACTACCTAGCCATGAGAGCACATCAGTTGCAAACTTAGCTGAGAACTACAACTGCCTTAATGACCATTAAACTTCCACGAACAAATATTTTTATTTAAAAAAAAAAACAACCTAGGAAATTATGAGGCAGAAAACTTGATTAATGCAGAGTTAAGGTTGCCCGGTGATAGTTTGTGCCCCTCCAGAGCATCAAGTACAGCAAAATTCAAACTTCTGAAAACCAGATAATATAGAGAGCAAATAAAGATCTATACAACATACTTTCTTGCACTCCGCCTTTTCACTATAATGGACAGGAATTACTTCACTTGCCCTACACTCAAACACTGAGTCCACTCCCCTGACAGAATACCATATTTGTAAAATTTAATGATTTCATATTTTTTTTTTAAGGCCCCTTCACACTTGCACACCGGATACTACCTAACCTGTACTTTTTCCTATTCATCATTAAATCAACAGACTGCTTTCATGCTATGGGTATTGTCAATAGTGGTAGGGGATCCCAGTGCCCTGCTACTGACACAATCCTGTGTTGAAATGATGGAGACTGGAATCTCAAGGTGCATATCTCGTTTTCATTTGATAAACACATGGGGAGAATCCAATGCAGATGTCCTCCTATCACAATCACAGCTCTTTCAAGCTATTCCAACTTATTCCACCACCATTCAGCAGTTACACTTAACAGTGAAAACAGCTGGAATGTATGCCATTCCAATGGCTACTGACAATTCCAGGGGGACAGAGTTAAGGTTCCAGAGGTCTTTACATTAACTCTATTTCCTTGTTTTAAGAAGTCTGAGTTTTGCTGAACTTGATGTTCTGGAAGGGTAAGAGCTATCACCCGGCAACCTGAACTCTGCATTAAGTCTTCTGCCATTTAGCATAGCACAAAGTAAAGCTTCCAGGAAAAAAAAAAAAAAAAAAAAAAAAGCTAACCAAGGAAAAAAAAAAATGTATTTCAGGGAAAAGTACAATAGAGACATCTCTGAACATCAAACAAATTCAACTATCATCTCTATGCTGACAACTCACAGATCTGCTTCAATACTCTGTACTCGTCTTCTCTGCAAACTAAAATCTCAGTCTTTCAGACATCTCTTTTTGGATGTCTGTCATCTTAAACTCACAATGACCAAAGCAGAATGCTTAATCCTCCCACCCCACCCCTTCCCAGTAAGAGTGCACACCACCACAACCAACAACCTCCCTGTCACAGATCTGTAACCTGGTGTTATTTTTGACTTGGCCCTCTAGATCCTCATATCCGGGCCATATCTAAATCTTGCTGATTTTTCCTGCTTAACATCTTTTAAGATGTTTCTTCTCCATCCATACAGCTAAAACTTCATTCACTCCCTCATCTCCTCACATCTTGACTGCTGCAATATCATCTCTGGCCTTGACAAATGTAGTCTTACCCCACTTCAGCAGATTGCTACAAAATCACTCTCTTGGCTGCTCACTTTGACCATATCACCTCTCTCTGCATCTCTCCCCTGGCTCCCACTATCTCTAATACCTCAAATACAAACTACTTGTGTCTTTATTTCAAGGCCCTTCACTGCCTATCCCCACCCTCAGTACCATCGCTCATAAGCTATCAAGGGCTCCCACCTCTGTTCTGCCAATGTTTACAGCCTTCAATACCCACTTGTAACATTTTCAAAAAAGCACTTTCATGCTTTCTCCTAAAGCATGGGAAGGGTGCTCCATAAACATCAAGAAAGTCACCTGATAACCCCCTTCAACTCCCTCCCTGAGATTCTCTCCTGCCAAGATGCCTACAAAAAACCCCCTTAACATTAGGCAGTTGGTGTGCTGAAACCACTGACTTCCAGTTTTGTGCCCCCTCATCTACTGTCGCTTATCTCAGATTGTCAGCTCTTTAGGGACAAAGATGTTAGTATTACAGTGTGTGCTTGTAGCAGAAGTAGTCCTTAACTGCTTTCCTAGGTGCTACTGCAATACAAATAAATGAAAATAAAAAATTAACTCTGCGTGGTAAGTGGCTAAGTGAGTATCCAATAAGATGATCTCGTCAGAGAATCAGGATAAGAAGGTAACAGCTTTTTCTTTACTAAAGATACCATCTGCCCTGGATTCTCACTCTTGTAGAGTAAGCTAGAGCAGTGATTCTCAAACTGTGGATTGTGACCCCAAGGTGGGGCATGACCCATTTTAATGGGGTTACCAGGGCAGGCTTTACACTTGCAGGGGCTCAAGTCTGGGGCTGAAGCCAAAGCCTGAGGGGTCCTGTAGTAATTTTTGTTGTCAAAAAGGGGTCACAGTGTAATGAATTTTAAGAACCGCTGAACTAGAGGAACATCCTCAAAAGAGAGAACTGCTGCAGTGCGATGCAGAGAAGCATATATAGATCAACAGATATAACGTACCTCTGTAAGCTCATAATGCACAGCATGCCATCCAGCTGAATAAGCCCACTGCAGGAGGCTGTCCAGTTTATGAAGGTTGATCAAAGGACTATTTTGATATATCAGAGGTTGCAAAGAGAGACAGTATTCTTTATCTAAGGGACAAGGTGGCAATGTGTTTCGTTTAAGGAAAAAAGGATCACAGTCAGGCCTAGCTGAAAGATCTGTGGGATGAACTTTGCTTCATAAGAAATGAAATTATTGAAGTCTAAGTACTAGAATGCATATTATAATTTTATTGTATATGTAACCATTTGTTCCCTAGATTTCTATTTACTATCATTTGAATCTCCCCTCTTTTTTAAAATCAACTTTTGTTTTTACTATATCAAACACATCTAAGTTCTGTGTATTAAATGGAGCAGTGATCATAAGCTAATCTAGTAAATTGGAGTGTATAACTTCTTTGAGAACAGTGTATCTGTGAATATTGGGAGCATACAGTGGAACAAGGGCTGGACACTCAAGGAGATGCTCAGAGGTTAGAGTTTGACTATTGCTAGCTTGCAGAATGACAGAGGAGCCTGCGCAGAATGAGTTGTGTTGCCCATTAATAGTGGAGTCAGGGACTGACCCATGTCAGGCACAGACAAGGCTACCTCACATTAAGGGGAGGTGGTAGTGAGGTGCCTCACAACCTGGGTACCTCCAGGAAGCATCACAATATTCCATAATAAAAAGGGTTTTTTAATTAACTAATGGGGGGAGGGGAGGAAGGAGTGATTAAGAGCATCTAGCCTCATGTAATCCAGATGGCAAATGTCTACAAAGACAGTAGCTGTCCTTGGACCAGTTCATTAAAGGCTAAAACAGCTATTAAAATGTACCCTGATGCACTCAGTCTTTAACACACACTCAGGAAGATGCATGCAGCAGCTTTCGTACAGGGCAAGTAATGAAGTCCATACGTCCCGACTGCATCAAACTTCAGGTCTTTCCATTTGGAATTGTAGGCCTCTCAGGAAGGTTTTTTGAGATGCTAGGAAAATGTTCCACCTGCTCAAAGTCACCATACCTCTGGTCAGGAGACAATGTCAGGGAGAGTTCCTGGTTTGGCATTATTAAAGGCCAGACTCCCAGCCCATCTGCAATCATGTTCTTCTGCCTTGCTAGACACATAGAATCAAGAGATGTCTTATGGGGCAGAGCCCACTCCCACACATGCAGGGCTTCCTGATGTAGGAAGTGGCAAGCTGGTGCTTCCCTGCTTGCTTGTTTGAAAATTGTTTCACAATAGTACCTAGGGGTTCCAATTATAGCTCAGGCTTCATTGTCCTAGCCACTGTCTACACAAACAGAAGATAGTGCCTGCTCCTCACAGCTTACCAGTGATACATCTGGATATAAAAGTAACCCTGCGTGGGCTTCCAATCCCAGCCTAGTCACAATTTGGACAGCAGAAATTTGTACAGGAGCCAAGAGAAGAGGAATCTGTGACACATACAAGGGACTGTATCAGTAGGCTTATGGGATGGCTTTTGGAAGAGAGGCAGGGATAAGAGGGAGATGCCACATTACTCCCCGCCCCTGGAGCAGGACAGCACAAGATAATAAGGTAAAGGAAAACATGTGCCAAGATATCACTTGTTGAAATGTTAAGTTAATATCTGTAGAGCAAAAGTGCTTGGGCATAAAAATTGAATTATGTAAATGGAAAGAAGGCCAGTAAGCTAAGGTTCCATCAGATCATTGACGATACCATGAAGCTTAATTCTTAAAAATTAATAAATTTAGAAGCCGAGACCTGCAACGTTAACCTGAAAACAATCACAAGAAAACTTGTTCAACATAATGATTTCTGTGATACCCATGAAACCATTACCAAGACTTCTTTTAAAATTTGCCACAGTAAAGTGACATAACTGATCATACCAAAAAATTTCCTCACTCCTACTTATTACTGAAAGCCTTAAAGGCCAATTCTAAACTACAACATTACTGTCAGTCTGATCGGCCATTGAATGAAATTGAGCCATGATTTATCCCACCTATGTCATCTGAGCCATCACTCTCCTTTTTCACAACAGCAGGACAATGCAAGATATTTGACCAGATTAGAACAGAACACCAATAATGCTTACAAGTTTGTTAGCAATGCATACAAAGATCATTTACCTGTTGATGAGAGAATTTTACTTTGGGGTTGTTGTCAATTTCCCATAATCCTTCATTAAAGCCTTTTCTTTTATTTGGTTTACCGTATTTATCTTTATTTTCAGAATATGGGAATATGTCCTTTGGTCCCAAAAATGCCCTGTAAGAAGTGAAAAAGGAAAAATTAACAGGTAATTTTTTCTACTCCAACAATTCGTTTTAAATTCTTAATATTGGCATATGAGAGAGAGAGAAAGAGAAACTAGATATGCAGAAACCAAACTCAGTACTTAAGTATTTGAAGTGATGGAAGCAGTAAGGAAGTAAAGAATAAGAAAAGAAAGGAAATAGAGGGAACAGTCCTTAAATCTTGAAAATGTCTTGAGATAGTTTCCTTAGCCTGAAGCCATAATCTCCTATACTATCCTGCAGCAATAAGATGTTTCTGCTCTAAGAATAAAGACTCATGATATTTAAGATGCATATACTGCTTTCAGTGTATTCTGTTGTAGTTGCCTCAATTATATTACACAGTCCATATGCAGTTTCCACTGTCTGTATATATTTTGCACTAGTACAACCCTCTTTCAGTACAAAGAGACACAGAAAGATTTTAATTTGTGCTAACTTAAAATAAAAAAAAATGTTCTCAACACTTGTGCCTTTAATGCATAATACATCTGCAGAATAGGAATCTTATCTAGGAAAATCAAAATGAAAAAACAGGTGGCAAGAGCATTATACTTTTTAAAAGTGTGAAAAGCATTTTTTTTTTACTTTTAAATGATAGTAGCTAAGAAAAGTCAGAGTATGGGGCTATAAAAAGATACATGTTATCTGATGTACTCATATTCTGGCCAGACAGTAAACTTTTCTACTTTAGACATCCAGAAATACTTACTCATAGATTTTACCCAAACCAATAGCGATTTCCTTAATTAGCAGCTGAATGTTTTAAAAAAAAAATTAGAGAAAGAAGCAGTTTTTTGTTTTTTTTTCTGTTGTTGTTTTGCTGGAGAGACCAAAAAGAATCAGTATTTCCTCACTATCTACCTCCCAATATTTGTTGTTTTAAAATAATTTTTTTCCAGTCATGTAGCTTTTTGTCATCTCTAAGAACTGGTCTCCTCAGAGTTAACCAGCAAATACAAAGGGCATTAGAAGTAGCCTCTTCAGAGGTAGATATCAACTATAAAGGGCATTACTAGTGCTTCAGATGCACAACTACATCCCCTTTTCCTTTTAGTACATTTCCTGTTACATCAAAATCAGAGTATCTACAGTGTTCCTTTTTCCAAAGGGGACCTGGCAGAATAAGATTTAAAAATAAGTACTCAATACTAGTATTTCACTTGACACTGAAGAACACCAAGACACAGTAAACTTCTCTTTATATTCTAGGTTTCCATGTTAGAATTTCATAATGGTAATGCATGTGCTGATAACACTGCTCTACAGCCAAAATGCTTCTGAAATAAATGTAGTCAAACTTTACTAATTCTGGGTCACTGAGAACGAAAATGATGCTTAAAATTGTTGATTGGCTCTAGTCTAGCTGTTGGGCTCCAGACTACAGCAGTGGAATCTTTTGGCAGGTGATGTTAGGTTTCATGTTCTGTGACCGTCAAAAGGATCTTGTCCCATTCTTCTTCATGGAAGGTGATCTTGTAGCCTGCAACAACATCGATGGTGTGATGGCAGCCCTCAACATCGTTCACATCCAGATGAGTGGAGACTGTTCATTGATTCATCGAAGACGAGTCTTAAAGCTGTTTTGCTGCATAATGGCAATGTTTTGCCATCAATTCCAGTTGGTCATGCAGTTCATATGAAGGAAACCTATGACAACATGAAACAACTTTTGAGGTGCATAAACTATGAAAAACATCAGTGGCAGCTTTGTGGCGATTTGAAGGTTGTTGCTCTCTTGCTTGGTCTGCAGACTGGATACACAAAGTACTGCTGTTTTCTCTGCGAATGGGATAGTCGTGCAAGAGATTCCACTACATCAAGAAAGATGGCCACTCCGACAGTCATTGGAGCCTGGGAGGAAAAAGTGTTCAGCATCCACCACTTGTTGAATCAAGGAAGATTTTGTTACCATCCTTACACATCAAGCTGGGTCTGATGAAGAACTTTGTCAAGGCCATTGACAAAACACAACAGCTTTCAAGTACCTCCATGGAAAATTTCCAAGGTTAAGTGAAGCTAAGATAAAGGAAGGTGTCTTTGTTGGTCCTCAGATTCGTGAACTTCTTCGAGATGATGCATTTGACCATGCACTGCGTGGCAAGGAAAAGACGGCATGGAAAGCCTTCCAGTTAGTGGCAATAAATTTTCTCGGAAACAACAGGCAGACAACTACAGGTTGTTGGTGGAAAACCTCCTCAAGGCATACAAAGCCTTGGTTGCAACATGTCTCTAAAGATACCTTTTTTGCACTCTCATCTAGATTTTTTTCCACCGAACTGCGGAGCAGTGAGCGACGAGCACGGCGAGCGATTTCACCAGGACATTGCAACAATGGAGAAATGCTATCAGGGCAAATGGAGCCCATCAATGCTTGCAGACTATTGCTGGACAGTGACAAGAGATGCTCCATTTAATGAATACAAGAGACAAGCCAAGAAGCGCCAAGTAGACACTGAATAGGACTAAACTATGTACATAATAGTTTTTTTGCCTTTGTTTCATAATAAATTTTTATTTATATAACCCTTTGCTGATTTTTAAAAAGTGTTACATAAACAGGACAGGTGAAATATTATCATGTAAAGCAACCATAAACAACATGAAAAGACCTAGGTTTACAATTTATGATTAAAACTCTACTATCTACACAATATACATAGACATAAAATGTAAAAACTTAAATATCTTAGAAACAATAGCAAATCAGTTGTTTTAATTGTCATATTTGAATTCAGCACATCAAAATACATAATAAATAGCACATTTTATCTCTGAAGCAGACGACTTCTCAAAAATTGTAGACCAGTGTAATAACACAATTTAAGAACTCAGCGGTATTTTCTCATGTTCAAACCTGTGCCTACAACCAGCTCAGTTCAAAGTATAAACCCAAGATTCAGTCACTTAAAACAAGGCAATATTTTTTTTTAAATGAAGCAGTGGTTCATACCAAGGTTCAATACATAAATTCCAATAAGCTCCACTTTCTTTTCCACCATCTACAGGCAAGTCTCATCTTATGAGGGGGTTCTGTTCCACGGTTAGCGCGTAAAGTGAAAACCGTGTATAGTCAAAATTACATTGAGTTGAATGGCAGGCAGAATCACCTGTACTACAGGTACAGTATTAAAATTGTTATTTTTCTCTTCTTTTTTCTTTGTTTTTGCCAACCGTGTAAAGCTGAAATCGCACGTTAAATGTGCGTAAGATGCGACAGACCTCTATAACAAGATCTCTTTGACACAGATGTCCTACTCATCTAGGTCAGCGGTTCTCAAAGCTGGTCCGCCACTTGTACAGCGAAAGCCACTGGTGGGCCGGGCCAGTTTGTTTACCTGCCATGTCTGCAGATTGAGCCAATTGCAGCTCTCACTGGCCACGGTTTGCCACTCCGGGCGAATGGGGGTTGTGGGAAGGACCGCCAGCACATTCCTCGGCCTGTGCCGCTTCCCGCAGCCTCCATTGGCCTGGAGCCGTACTGGTGGTCTACTCTTTCTTATGTTTATTCGACGCCCTCTACCTATAATATAGGTAGAGACGCAATAAGAAGGAAGAAAACAGACTGAGCAGTATCAGAGTTGCACTTGCCACTAATTAAATGTTCAGGAGTAGTAATGAAGAACTCTAGGTTAGGAATAAAGGTTAGAAGGAGAGAAATGGTGGGGAGAGGGGAAACATATCGCACACTGCAACACTGTAAGGTATGAGAGCATATGAGAAATTTGTAATAATGTAACAGTGAATTTGCCATACTACCAAACATAGCGTTGACCATATTTTAATTTTGTAATAGAATTTTTTTTAAAAGGCACCTAAATTAGGAGCCTAAATCACATTTAAAGTGGAACTTTTGCTCTTGAAAATTTTGCCCAAGATCTTCGAATGTTATTTATGTAGGCTCATGTAAATTTCTTGCTGCTCTACATGTGATCTGTGTCCCTAAAATCAGTATGCAAGTGCATTCTGGAATACTAATGAAAAGCAGCAAGTGGTGGAATCAAAAATGGCATTTCATCAGTGCGGGAAGGAACAGACGGGTGGTATTCTTATTCATATTTCTGTAGTGCCAAAACAAACCAAAAAGAGTTGGGCTCCATTGTATAGAACTTAGCTCACACAGATAGGAAGGCATGGTCCCTGCCCTGAAGAGCTTTCAATCAAATTTAAGGCAAGATACAATAAGCATAAACAAACCTGATCCTGCAGAGAGCTGTGAGGGAGGATAGGATAGTAATAGGAATTGGATAAAATGAACCAAATATGGACACAACATATCAGTTCTAATATTTTTTTTAAATGAGTATAAAGTGGAAACCAAGTGGAGATTGCTGGCATTTTTGTTTATTTAGATCCTATAATTTAAGCATTACAATTTTCTTTTCTTCCCTAACAAAATAAAGGATGAGGATGGCCAAGACCAAAATTAATACCATAGTTCAGCAATTCTCAAACTGTGGGTTGAGATCCCAAAGTGGGTCATGACCCTATTTTAATGGGGATGCCGGGGCTGGCCAGGGTTAGACTTGCTGGGGCCCGGGGCCAAAGCCCAAGGGCTTCAGATTCGGGTGACAGGTCTCAGGTTACAGGCCCCCTGTCTGGGACTGAAGCCCTTGAGCTTTGGCCCTCCTGCCTGGGGAGGCAGGCTTTGGGCAGGCTCAGGCTTCAGTTACCCCTCTGGGGGTCCTGTAGTAAATTTTGTTGTCAGAAGGGGGTCACATTGCAATGAAGTCTGAGAACCCCTGCTATAGTTTAAAAAAAGGGAGGTGGGAGGGAAGCAGTCACTCAAGTCATAATAACTCTGTTTTTATTGACTAGGAAAAGAGCTCCCTGACATCTTATGGAATGGTTACAGTCGACAGCTCCCCTCAGGATTTCATGGTAGATGTGAAAACCAAGCAGACTTCTTTTAAGCTGCCTATCTTTTTGATAAAGTTTAGGTGAGGAAAAGTTTGCCTATCTATGAATATCATTTGTGAATGCCTCACATACAGGTAGGCTGTGAAATTACTGTTAAGAAATTCTGCAATGAAAGTGATGTGCTCTTTAGTCTAAAGAACTTACGTCTCATGTGTTCCAAAAAAGAAAATAGGCATTTTATTTGTAGGAGGTTTCACTGCTCCATCAGGAACTTCATCCACCTAAGGGAAAAAAATTACATTATGATAACTAAAATATTTAGTAACAACCAAGAACAGTGTTGGGGGACATTTAAAAATGTCATTAAATCTGAAAAAACACAAATGCTGCAGAAATTTTTTTACCATACAGAATCTCAAAGATATGTTTCTTACAATGTAACAATGCAATTATCAAGTATGACTTTCAGATTGATGTTAGCAATCCTTGTATCAGAGGTTCTCAAACTGTGGTCCGCGGACTGAGGTCCCTTCAGGAGGTCCACAGATAGTTCCCTCTAAGTTGCGCACCTGGGCGGCCACATACAAGAGAATGAAGAGCCATCCACCTAATTAGTGGAACTGTGCAGGCATGGAGCCACTAATTAGGTGCCTGGACCCTGGAGAAGACGCACATGTAAGGTGAGGTGGTGGCCTTGGGGGCAATAGGGGGCTAGGTGGGAGGGGCCAGTGGGGTGAGAAGAAAGGGTGAGGGGGAATTTGGGACATGCAGGGCTGTGGCAGCCAGAAAAAGAGGTGACTTTCCCCAGTTCCAGGGCTGCGGCTGCCGGGGAGAGACAGCCCTCCTTCCCAGCCCAGCTCTGGGGCTGCTATGGCAGAGGAGAGACTCCCCTCCTTCCCAGCCTGAGCTCGGGGGCTGCTGGACCTGGGGAGAGACCCCCTCCTTCCTAGCCCCAGAGGGCGGCAGGCAGGTTGCCTTCAGCGACATGCCTGTGGAGGGTCTGCTGGTCCGCAGCTTCAGCGCTGCAGAACCAGCGGCCCTTCCGCAGGCAAGCCGACAAAGGCAGCCTGCCTGCCGTGCTTGGGGCGGCAAAATGCCTAGAGACGCCCCTGGCTCTGAGGCTGCCACAGCAGGGGAGAGAGGGCACATCCAATGCATTAGAAAGGTAAGACTACTGATATTATGAGTTGTGTACTTTTATTTGTAGAACAAACCCTATATATTAAAGGTATTTTTCATATAGCACTTTTATCCAAAGCGCTTTACAATAGTAAGCTAACAGTACAAACGACTTTTGGAAAGATCATTAAATGGTCCATCGAGACCGTCAGCAATTTTCATGTGGTCCATGGAAAAAAAAGTTTGAGAACCACTGCCTTATATATCAAAAAGTCCAATAAATGTCAATATACTTCAAAATTAACGTGTGCTTAAAAAAAGTACACACTATGGTTAATAGTAGTATTGGCTCCCTCAGACACAGTATCTGCTCTTCCAATTGCCATCTCTTCCACAACCATAGAAATGCTTCTCAACCCATTGAACTGATGACTTGCACTAGCACAATGCATTACATTTAAGAAAGAGATAGGACACGAAAAAAATCTTTTACAGTTCTTAATCCAGCACTACATGAACATAAATTGTACACTAATCTTTCATCTGTAATCTCAAAACCAGCAACTGATGTATGGCAGTCTCAAAAACTTCCATTGTTTTAAAGACTCCTATCAAGGCTGGTGGAGAAAGCAGACTGGCTTACTGTTCAACAGTGAACAGAATATTTAGTGGTAATGTTGCTCCTGCAGGTTTCACAGCATAACGCATACCTTCACAGCAGTATTTTCTGTCAAATAAGGCCCCAGCTATTTGGGAGGAGTACCTGGTGTCGTCCAGGCCCTTGAATACTCCCACAACTTGTTATACTACCATACTATAAAAGCAGCAAAGAGTCCTCTGGCACGTTATAAACTAACAGACCTATTGGAGCATGAGCTTTCGTGGGAGAAAGCCCACTTCGTCGGATGCATGTACCATACTATAGTCTTCATTACTAATGTCTAACTTGAGGGTCATCTACTTAATACAACAATGCAGTGCCACTTGATCACAATAAAATGGTAAAAAATTGAATATTTTGTTTTGTCTGTAAATATCTGCACTCTTTCCACCCCCAAAAAATGCTATGTAGAAAAAGTTTTAGATGACTGAATGTAACACTGAAGGAAGTTCACTAAGAGATGTTTGCTGCTTCAGCAGCCTCTCTTAGTAAACTCAATTTAAAAAATTGGTGTATCACAGAAAATCTCCCACTGGACTTTGGCAAAAAGTCACGGAAAGCTAGAGAAACTAATGAGAGCTGATGAAAATACTGCCACGTATGTTACAAGGAGAGAAGCTTAAACCCCAGGGGGAGAGGGGGGAACAGAGTAAACACATAAAGAGTGCCAGTTACTTCCAGTAGCACCACCAGGCCGGCCACTCCACATGAGGGAAACCTGCTCATGTGCTATATACATCTACAGATACACATCCCTTAATATGGGAAACAAAAACTGCACCACACAATCCCCCACCCCACCCCAAGACTAACGTTTATCTGCCCTAGAGCGACGGACTGAAATGAGGATGGAGGAACACGCAGGGAAATGGAGAGGAGAAAGCGCAGGTGAGAGGAGGCGGCGGGGGGGGCTTACCCTGGCTGGCCAATGGGGATAACCTTTCATCTTGGCAAAGATCAAGTCTCCGGGTTTGAAATCTCGGCTCATGTTTTCCGACCGATGTGTCGGCGGCTGCTGCAGCTGCTGAGGAGAATGACAGAAGCGCTCCCAGCCGCGCTGAGATCCCGCTGCAGAGGTGGACAAGGCGAGTCAAGGGAGCTGTCTCTCCCCTCAGGGCAGCCCGCATCCCGGCTGGGGGCAGGGTGCTTATAGCAAAACAAACCCTCTCCCCACCACACCCCGCCTGCCCCCTCCCCTGTGCGCGCAGCCCCACCGCCCGTGCGCGCAGTCTGCCCCCCTCCCCAGGCATGCAGCCCTCCACCCCCGCCGGGCGCGCAGGCCCCTACTTGTGCGCATCACCCCCTCCCCTCACCGACTTCGCCTCCGCGCAGCCCTCCCCCAGTCACTCCTCCAGCCCCCTCTCCAGCTGCCCCAGGCCAGCGCTTCTCCCGTCCCCGCGCGCGCAGAGGAAAATCCGCCTCCATCTCACCAGCCGAACTGGGGAGCCGCCGCGAAACGGCCGCCCGCGCCCTCTTACCTGGCGCGGCCCCGCAGCCCGCTTCCTCCAGCCACAGCAGCCGCCGCGCTGCCTCCCGCCAGCCCGGCGCGCACCACTTAACACGGGCAGGAGGGGGCGCGGAGCCCTCAGATCTCTCGGGCGGAGGGGCAGGGGAAAACGACAGAATTGGTTCAGCCCTACCCGTGGGAGAGAGCCAGAGGAAGCACGAGCCCAGCCACCTCCCTTGGGAACGGGCCCCGACAACCGAGGCAGCGCGGAGTGAGAGACGCTAACGCACCTACTGCCCCCTCCCCACGGACGTGGAATGGTGCGCTCCTCCCGCGGCGGCTGCTGCTGCTAGGTAGGGAGGCGGGGCTTGGGTGTCTGGTGCTGCTGCAGCTCACACACTGACTGGAGCAAAAGGGGGAGGGAAGTGGGGTATCTGATGCTGCTGCTCACTGGGGAGGGTGGTCTGGTCCCTGAGGTACAGGGAGGTGCTGGCACAGGTAGGCAGCAAACCCCAGGCTCTGCAAGGCTAGCCCTGAAATCTGTCCTCGTGCAGATCCTGGACCGTGCCTGAGCACCTCTAAGAAGGCAGCCTAAGCACATGACCAAGGGCTGCTGGTAGGAGCCAGGGCCCTCTCTTGGGCTATCTCATAGCAGAGCCCCTCTTTCCCAATCAAGTCATTTATGCCATTTAAACCATAAACTATTAAAAGCAGCTCGAGTACTAAGCAATTCATTTGCACACAAGCGGATTTTATTTTAGGAATGGCTCACACACAGCATGGGACATAAAGATACCACATGCTGCAGACAAACTCAAAGTCATCTGCAAAAATAACAGCCTGTTGATTAATCGGAGTTAACTCATGCAATTAACTCAAAATTAATCATGATTTTAAAAAATCACAATCACAGTTTTAATCATACTGTTAAACAATAGACTATCAATTGAAATTTATTAAATATTTTTGGATGATTTTCAAATATATGGATTTCAATTACAACACAGAATACAAAGTGTATACTGATCACTTTATATTATTATTTTTATGACAAACATTTGCACGATAAAAATGATAAAAGAAATAATAATTTTTAGTTCACCTCATACAAGTACTTTACCACAATCTCTTCGTTGTTAAAGTGTAACTTACCAGTGTTGGGGTTTTTTTTGGTTACATAACTGCACTCAAAAACAAAACAATGCAAACCCTTAGAACCTACAAGTCCACTCAGTCCTACTTCTTGTTCAGCCAATCGCTAAGACAAACAAGTTTGTCTATATTTATGGGAGATGATGCTGCCTACTTCTTATTTATATCACCAGACACTGAGAACATGTGTTTGCATGGGACCTTTGTAGCTGGCATTACAAGGTGCCAGATATGCTACACATTTGTATGCCTCTTCGTGCTTTGGCCACCATTCCATCGGACATGCTTCAATGCTGATGACACTTGTTAAAAAAGGTAATGCCTTAATTAAATTTGTGACAACTCCTTGGGGGAGAATTGTGTGTCTCTGGCCCTGTTTTACTCACATTCTGACTATATTTCATGTAATAGTAGTCTCAGATCATGACTCAGCAGGTGTTGTACATTTTAAGAACACTTTCGCTGCAGATTTGACAAAAATGCAAAGGTTTCGACCCAAGGTTTAAGAATCTGAAGTGTCTTCCAAAATTTGAGAGGGATGAGATGCGGAGCATGCTTTCAGAAGTCTTAAAAGAGCAATACTCCAATGCGGAAACTACAGAATGTGCATCACCAAAAAGGAAAATGAACCTTCTGCTGGTGGCATCTGACTCAGAGGATGAAAATGAACATACATCGGTCCACACTGTTTTGGATTGTTATTATCAAGCAGAACCTGTCGTCAGCATGGACACATCTTCTGGAATGCTGGTTGAAGCATAGGGCCGGCTCCAGGGGTTTTGCCACCCCAAGCAGCCAAAAAGAAAAAAAAAAAAAAGCCACGATCACGATCTGCAGCAATTCAGTGGGAGGTCCTTCACTCCGAGCGGGAGTGAGGGACTCTCCGCCAAATCCCTGAAAGTGCCACCCCACTCCCGAGTTGCTGCCCCAAGCACCTGCTTGATAAGCTGGTGCCTGGAGCCGGCCCTGTTGAAGCATGAAGGCACATATGAATCTGTAGCACATCTGGCATGTAAATATCTGGCGACGCCAGCTACGACAGTGCCAAGTAAATGCCTGTTCTCACTTTCAGGTAACATTGTGAACAAGAAGTGGACAGCATTATCTCCTGCAAATGGAAACAATCTTGTTTGTCTGAGCAATTTGGCTGAACAAAAAATAGGACTGAGTGGACTTGTAGGATCTAGTTTTACATTGTTTTATTTTTAAATGCAGGGGTTTTTTTGTACATAATTCTACATTTTTAAGTTAAACTTTCATGATAAAGAGATTGCAGTACAGTACTAGTATTAGGTGAATTGAAAAATACTATTTTTTAACAGTATAAATATTTGTAATAAAGATAAAGTGAGCACTGTACATTTTGTATTGTGTGTTGTAATTGAAACCAATCTATTTGAAAATGTAGAAAAGACCCAAAAATATTTAAATAAATGGTATTATTGTCTAACAGTGCAATGGCATGATTAATCAATTTTTTTAATTGCATGATTAATTGCAATTGATTTTTTTAATCACTTAACAGCCCTAAATATAACATTTAGGAGACAGGCGTGAGGGCATTCCATTATGCTTGGATGTTTGGCACTCTGCACTCAGTTACAATTCTGGGCCTGATTTTCAATAGGTCCTTAAGTGAGCAAGTATGTGTAGACTTATAGATGTGCTTGCTAACACTTTAGATTCTCATGCATATAGCTAGGAAGATAATGTGGAAGTTACATCCATTAGGTCCACACCTTTGAATGCTTTCTACTTTTTTTACAGTATGTCTCTATACTCCATTATCTAACAATCAAGATCAGTTGGTTCAGGAGCCACATTATATGCATTGTCTGGTAGAAGCCATGTGAAATGCTATACCAGAACAAAGTAATGTTCTTCCAGTCCAGTGTTGTGTCTGACTGTGACTGATACCAGGTGCTTCAGAAAAAAGTGCAAAATCTACATAGTTTAAACAAACAAAGGTGGAAGAATTAAGGTGTCATATTCAATCTTAGCTTTGGAATCACCTGATACTTGAACGTTTAACTCTTTAGCTTTAACATTCACATAATAAGACATTGCACTTTTCATAGCACTCAAAGTGCTACTCCTGGGGGAATTCTGCACCACTGCATATGCACAGAATTCATGTCCCCGGCAGATTTCTTTGCTTCCCTGCAGAAAAAGGACTTTCTGACAGGGAAGCAAAGGGAAGCTGCAAGAGGAGTCACACACCACTCCCTAGCTGTGCAGATACATCATTTCAAGCAGCCAGTAGAGAGGTAACTCACTGCAGGGCTTGCAACACCCCAGCCAGTGGCTCTTACCCTGAGCCGGGATCAGCTGCCAGTCCTGGCTGGGCTGGAGGAAGGAGAGGACAGAACTTCCTCTTCCCCAGCAAGGAGTGGATGGGGCTGTGTCAGACCCACTCCCAGAAACCTCCCTCAGCTGCAGAAAGCTCAGCATCCTCCCCTGCTTCCTCCCTCCATTGCCCCTCAGCTGCAGAGGGAGGGGTCATTGTACAGGGAGCTATCCCCCCATCCGCCGAACCCCTGTGCATCTGGAGCTGCCAAACCCCAGACAACCCGGCCAAGCCTCAGCCCGTAACCCAGAACCCACCTAGCCTTTCATACATGAACCCCACCCCATTGAACAACCCCTGCATCTGGAGCCCCCTTGCACCCAGAGCCTCTGCCTCTGGCCTCCCACCCCTGCACCCAGACCACCCCCACTGAGCTCCCTGCACTCAAACCCCCACCCTGATGAGCCCCACTCCCACGCACCACAATGAGCCCCCACATCCAGATCCACATGCTACTGACCCCAAACTAGCTTCACCCAGACCCCAACCCCACCACGCCCCCAGCACCCTGATCCCCCTGCTGAGCGCCAATCATTTTCACCTGGAAGCCCATGCAGAGTCCCATTGCCCCTGCACCTGGAACCCCCGCAACAAGCCTCTGTGCATCCAGATCTCCCCACACCTATACCCACCACTGAGCTGCCTGCAGCCAGATTATCCCACACAGAATCCTCTCACCCCACACCTGGATCCCCCCATATTGAACACCTCCACACTTGGATCCTGCCTGGTTGAGCCTGCCTGCCCACCCCCATACCTGGTGCATCTGGAGCAGAGGGCAGGGACCCAGGGTGTTCCTAGGGCAGGCCCAGGCCTTGTGCTGTGTCAGGGTCAGGTGCTGCCTCACCACAGAGTCCGTGTCTTCAGAGTGGGGAGCTTGCAGGATGATCTCCCACCTTCGTACAGCCAGTGGCCTGCGTTCCCCACTGCCATGGTGGAGCCTCTGCATTTATTTATTGACAAATAAAACTGTCAGAATTGTGCAGAATTTTAAAATATTGTGTGCCAAATTTTTATTTTTTGGTGTAGAATGCCCTCAGGAGTAACTAAGTGCATTACAATTCAGATGAAATGGCTAGCAAAGGCTATGCACCACTTAACTCATTTAATCACTGAAAACATGTCTTAAGCAGTCTATAGGCTTTATACTGGCACTCTACACAGAGGTGAATATCACTCATTCATGAAACAAAAGTAGATAATTATCGATATCCCTGTTTTACAGATGGGAAAACTGGAGCAGAGGGATTAAGTGTCTAGCCTAAAGTCACAAAGTAAGTGTGGGACAGAGCCAGGAATGGAACTCAGATCTCATCCATTCAGAAGTAGATATAGAACAATAAGAGTCAAGTGTCCTCCTCTTCACATCTGAAGACACCCTCCATAGTCATACACACAAAAGAACATTAAGGTTGCAAAATCAAGCACTGAAAAGCTAGGAAATGTCAGAATTTAAGGTTGCTGGTGAAACCTTAATTTGGCCTTTCTGAACATATAACTTAATATAGTCTCCTTGCTGGGCCAGCCAGTCCAATTCCTGCCCCTCCCTGTCCCAGCTTTCCTCTCCCCACTACAAGCCTCACAGTTCCAATCCCCCATGTCCCAGATTCCTTATCTCAATCAAATTCCCCAGCTCCATCTTTCATCTCCTCTGGATTTTTGAACCAGGCAGTTTCCTCCTCCATGCTGCCTAGGCCCAGCTGTGGAGGCACTGACAGCACAGGAGAGAAAGGATCCCTGTTCTCAGTTCTGGTGCCCAGATCCAGCCGGGTCCACAGCAGCCCAGAACTACAAGTGCACGAAAGTCCTTCTCTCATGCAACAGCAATTTCAGGGATTTTTAGCTCTGACTCTAGAAAGTCTTTACTGAGCATGTGCAAACTGCAAATTACATAGGCTTATAATATGGCTAAATCAGGATGGATTCTCACAGAGACAGCAAAAGGCATATCCCTGATGCAAAGGCTACCTCTCTGTCAAATTTCAAGTTCCTTCTCCAAACATGTGGGTCACCAGAGTTTTTTAACTTGGACAAAACAGTGTATTTTTCATATCCCATTTGTTCAAAATGGCTGACCTGTTTGGCTGAAATAAAAATAATAATAAAATAATAATTCAGCCAGAAGCAAACACCCTGGAGGATTTCTGTCCAAATTGTTAAAATGTGACAAACCTATAAGCAATTGAAAAAAAAAAAAAGTCTTATAACTGGAAGTGTCAGGCCATCATAATCGTTGGAGTTACTAGCCCTGCGTATAATATTCAGTTCTGTTATATCCATTCTTAGGTTTTATTCCTGTGCTTTGGGTCATTCCCACCAAACATGGATAAAGGTACTTCTTATTCCTCTCTCTCTAACACTAATTCAAGCTATCTTCATAGATTTTCTTTAAAGGAAGGGGTGTTAGGTAACACAAAATCACTTATTTAAAAATTTCTTTTACATATGAAAGATTATGCTGTCCTACACTATATAAGGGTTCAATATTCATGGGGAATTTTCTTGGCTAAACCTTTTTTCTATTTAATCATATAACTACATTTGTCGTCCATATCTGATTTAATAAGTTCACTTTTTAGTTTTGATATCATGCTTTTGGGGTCTTTGGAACAGTGGTTCTCAACTTGTGGCCCCGCATGCAACCCAATTAGCACACAGTAGGGGTCCAGCTCAGCAATGTGCTAAAGGTTCCAGGCTCCCAGTTGCCCTGATGTGCAGTGGGCTGCAGACTGCTGGCCTCTCTGCACTGCGGGGTCCAGATTGCTGCCCGGCCCCACACAATAGGGCTCGGGATCCAGGCTGCCGCCCAGCCTCACACAACAGGCTCGGGGTTTGGGCTGCTGGCTGGCCCCCGCACGGTGGGGTCCAGGATTGCGGTGGAAATTGGGGGCGAGGTCCTGGCTGCCCCACAGCCCTGCACAACGGGGTCCAGGGTCAGGGTCCCTTCCCCCCACCTGGCTTTCTGCTCCTGGCCCCGCTCTGTGGAGGGGTCTCTGGGTAGAGGGCACTGGGCATCGGGGTTTGTAGGGGACACTGTGGTTCTCAACCTGTGGCCCAGATAACACTTTGTGAGCCGCATATGCGGTCCACAATGATAAATAGGTTGAGAATCACTGCTGTAGAGAACACTACTGCTTTCTCAGTCTTTGGAAGTAGTCTTTTGAAATCTGTCATCCCTTAGAAATTTGAATTGTAGGACTTTTTCTCTACAACCTTGCATCTTGTGTAGTTGTTCATAGCTGTGCAAATTTAGCACAGAGTGGGTGTAAATTTTTTCTTTTATTTCTGACTAAAAAACTAACTAGACGTATTCCAGTTGCAGGCAAAGTGTCTTCAAAAGAGGTCAAAAGCTGAGTTACCTTAAATGTGAAAACATCAAATATTTCTTGGCATCTGAAAGGATTAAAAAATTTGATTTTGTTTCTGAACAGGCTCACAATTTTGTTGTGAATTAAAACTGGTCAGCCATTCAAAATGAGTCCAGCTATTATGCCTAGAGTATGATATTTATGCATTCTTAGGTAAATAAAATAAAAAGACAAATAAACCAAACACATTACAATATTATTCTAATATAGCCAGAGTTAACAATTCCATATACTATACTAAGACAGATAGATGATATAGCCCACAAGGCAATGATCATATTTTAAACTTCTATGTGCACTATAAAAAACTCTGTAAAGAGCACATGCCCCAAAAGAAAATTAATATTGCAAATCAGCATTCATTATAAACTTATTTTCATTTGATTCCATCTTTTTCAAGGAAATCTCTGGGCTGAAGGCTGAAGCATTCCTTGAACCAGCACAGCAAGCTCCTGCAAAGGGCTTTTCTACAGGGAAATGTCCCCCGCCCGCCCCCATTATACAGTTATACTAAATTGAAAGACATTGGGATTGTAGCTATTCTCCATATCTTGAGGGGTGGAATGGTATGGGAATTGTCTATTCTTTGAAGTCAGGAGAGCATAAAGTGTCTCCTGGTATCCTGTGTTCACAACAATCTACTTGCATGGGGTTAAGCTGGTGTGTTATATGTAAGGCTAAGATTTTGTCATGGATATTTTTAGTAAAGGTCACGGACAGGTCAAGGGCAAAAAAGAAAATTTCACGGGAAGCCGTGGTCTGTCCCTGACTTTTGCTAAACATATACTTGACAAAATGGGGATGTGCAGATCTCCACAGCACCTGAAGCAGCTTGGAGCCCCTAGGAGCTGCCTGCAGCAGCTGCCCTGCCACCTGCAGCTCCAGGGGTCCCTTGCTGCCCATGGGGGCTGGGACCTGTGGGGTGCCCCCCCTCCCATGTTGTCTGGGAGCTGCAGGGTACCCCCATAGGCAGTGGCTGGGAGCTGTGGGGTTCCCCCACCATAACCAGGGACTCGGGAATTCCCCTGCTGCCCAGCAGCCGGGGACTTGAGAGTTTCCCCGCTTAGGGATTCCCCTGTTGGGGAGGGGCTCAGGGATTCCCCTGTTGCCATCGGTCAAAGGCTCGGGGATTCCCCCTGCCACTGGCGGCTGGGGGCTCAGAGGTTCTGGGGCTCAGGGGTCCTCTGCTGGTGGGGGCTCGGGGATTCCCCTGTCCGTGGCTCAGGTTTCGAGGTCCTCTACTGGCAGGGGCTTGGGGATTCCCCCATCGCCCACCAGCATCCAGAGGCTCCCCCACCAGTGGCTTGGGGGTCCTCTGCCGGCAGGGGCTTGAGGATTCCCACACAGCGGCTGGCGTCTTGGGGATTCCACTGCAGCTGCTGGGGACTCGGGGATTCTGCTGCCAGCAGCTGGGGGCTCAGAGGTTCTCCCTTTGGTGGCCGAGACTTGGGGGTCCTCTGCCGGCACTGGTTTCCCCTGTTGCCACTGGTAGCCAGGGGGCTCAGGGATTCCCCTGCTGACCACAGCAGCCTGGAGCTGCAGGGTACGTTGCCCCCAAAGCAGCTTGGAGCTCCAGGGCCACCAGAGGCAATGGGGGAACCCCACCACTTCCTGCCCTCACTGGTGGAGTGGGACCTGAAGCTCCCAACCACCACAGAGGGTGACCAGATGTCCCGATTTTATAGGGACAGTCCTGATTTTGGGGTCTTTTTCTTATATAGATTCCTATTACACCCCCCACTCCCATACCCAATTTTTCACACTTGCTCACTGGTCACCCTACCACAAACTGAAGTCACGGATTCCATGACTTCTGTGACCTCCGTGACTAAACCGTAGCCTACGTGAGCACATTACAACAGTGTTCTCCCAAAATCTTATCCAGCATAATGGCCATGCTGATGATGGAAACCATGTATTTGGTGTTTGCTATTACTACTTCAGTGGGGACGGGGTGGGGCGGTGCATCAACACCCCTAGTTCCAGCACCACTGGACTTTCTGCTTCTGCATCATGTCAACATCCTTTCCTGTATTCCTGTATCCAATGGCTTCAGTCGTTCCCTGACAATATCTCAGCATTTTCCCTCCCCCCAGACCATTCTTCTCCTACAACATGACCCCCTTCCTCCTTTCCTGAGACTAATGCATGAGGCCGGCAAACATCCTCTCCTTGTCCGCTTCCTGCCCTTCCTCGCAAGGCGAGCGGGAGTTACAGAGCTCAGCGCGGGAGAAGAACTCACCCGCTCCGGCTCCGGCCCCCCTCCCTTATAGTCTCTCCAACAGCACCCAGTGCGCAAGCCTTCTTTCCCGAGGACCTCAATCGCTATCTTACTGCGCATGCGTACCTCTATCCTCTCGGGCCGAGACCGAGGCCGTTCTTTCTGTCTCCAGCCATTGGGAGCGTGATGCGTCACAATGCTCTGTCCTTCCAATCGGAAGCACCGCTCTGGGACAGAGGGGTGGGACAAGGCCGCCTTCGTGTTGTTACCGGACGTGGCCGTTGTAAATTTCTCCTTGAGCTGAGGGCGGGGCGGCGTGGGTTTTTTGGTCATCTCTGGGTCTTAACGCCTAGCCTGTCCCACCGTCAATCCCCACCTAGCCCGGACTCCGCTATTACTGCCTATCTGCCGGCCCGTTCCTATCAGCCACTGCGCCCCAACGGGGCTGCCCCGCAGAGGTGGGAGGTAGCGGGGAGACTGGGTGAGCAGGGGAGGGCTGATGGCTTTCGGGGTGGGGCTGATGGAGCTGGGTCGGGAGGCAGATGGGGCGGGAAGAGAACGTGGCTGATGGGAGAGGTGGGGCTGAGGGACCGGCAGTTTATGGGGGAAAGGAGGTGCAGGGGACTAATGGGGCTAGATGGGGCAGGGGGCGAGGACATATGTGGGAGCAGAGGCTGAGAGGGGAGCATCATTATAGCTATGAACATGCAGTTTCTTTTTAATGCCCTTGTGGCTGAGAATCCTGCTCCCCAGAGCCTCTTTTTCTTACAAAAATATTTAGGATTCGGTAACATTTTAGACGTAGACACCTCATCTTGAGTAATTCCAAAGTGCTTTACTAGTTGTAAACATATTGCCCTGTTCACATGTAGCCAGTTCTGGGGTGGAAGGCAACAAGCTGGTGCATAGTGCAGTGAAGGAAGTGGAAAATAGGAGTGGGTGAACTTGTGTTTTCAGGGAGTTGTGGTTTGGGATTCTAACGCTTAGACTACTGAGCACTAAGGTGGAGATTTCTCCGAAGGGAGAGTAGTTTGTAATTGAATTATAAACAAGATCAGTAAAATGCTGGGTGTATATTAGTTCAGAACTTGTTCTCCTAAAACGTTATTGTACACAGTAGAAAACAAAATAGCTAGTTCTAATCAGTGTAGATCCAGGGGCTGCTCCTTGTGGTGGGTTTTGTATACAAAACAAATGTTCCTAAAAAATAAAATCATGGTAATTCTTAGAATGTTCACTGCGTATTTGCAGAGCACTGATGTTCTCATTTTGTATGGTTTTGTATCCTAGTGCTTGCTGATCAGGCTATCTGAGGCTCAGAAAATGACAAGGCAGAGCTGACCTACAGGTGTGACATTGATATACTCTTGCTCAAGTATGCACAGAAGTGGCAAGAGAGTTTTATTCATTTATATGTTTGTTTGATTAAAAAAAAAGTGTAGATCTTTTTTTATCATGTTAAAGCAGCAGAGAATCCTGTGGCACCTTATAGACTAACAGACCTTTTGGAGCGTGAGCTTTCGTGGGTGAATACCCACTTCGTCAGACGCAGGTAGTGGAAATTTCCAGGGGCAGGTATATATATGCTAGCAAGCAAGCTAGAGATAACGAGGTTAGTTCAATCAGGGAGGATGAGGCCCTGTTCTAGCAGTAGAGGTGTGAAAACCAAGGGAGGAGAAACTGGTTCTGTAATTGGCAAGCCATTCACAGTCTTTGTTTAGTCCTGAGCTGATGGTGTCAAATTTGCAGATGAACTGAAGCTCAGCAGTTTCTCTTTGAAGTCTGGTCCTGAAGTTTTTTTGCTGCAGGATGGCCACCTTAAGGTCTGCTATAGTGTGGCCAGGGAGGTTGAAGTGCTCTCCTACAGGTTTTTGTATATTGCCATTCCTGATATCTGATTTGTGTCCATTTATCCTTTTCCGTAGTGACTGTCCAGTTTGGCCGATGTACATAGCAGAGGGGCATTGCTGGCATATGATGGCGTATATTACATTGGTGGACGTGCAGGTGAATGAACCGGTGATGGTGTGGCTGATCTGGTTAGGTCCTATGATGGTGTCGCTGGTGTAGATATGTGGGCAGAGTTGGCATCGAGGTTTGTTGCATGGATTGGTTCCTGAGCTAGAGTTACTATGGTGCGGTGTGCAGTTGCTGGTGAGAATACGTTTCAGGTTGGCAGGTTGTCTGTGGGCAAGGATTGGCCTGCCACCCAAGACCTGTGAAAGTGTGGGATCATTGTCCAGGATGGGTTGTAGATCCCTGATGATGCGTTGGAGGGGTTTTAGCTGGGGGCTGTATGTGATGGCCAGTGGAGTCCTGTTGGTTTCTTTCTTGGGTTTGTCTTGTAGTAGGAGGCTTCTGGGTACACATCTGGCTCTGTTGATCTGTTTCCTAATTTCCTCATGCGGGTATTGTAGTTTTGAGAATGCTTGGTGGAGATTTTGTATCGCATTGTATCTGGATATTGATGATGTGGCATTTTGAACAATTTCTAAAACCCAAAAGATCTTTAGTCATTTTCCTATATTTAAAGGGATTCTGTTATTCACATCGTATCAAAAAATTCCTTACCTTTGTAAATTACCTTTGGATTATTAACAGATTCATTTAAATAATATTTCAGTAAGATATAACTTCAGTGGCCTCCTTTATAGATTTCAAAGCAAAATATGATTTGCAATAATAAGTCTATAGATAGTTTTGGCAGAATTTGCTGATTGGATGTTCAAGTTTGTAATTTAAATATACTAACAACACCTATTCCAATATTATAAGGCCGCAATCCTGCAAAGACTTGAGCACACGCTTAATTTTATGCACTGCAAATAGTCTCACTGATTTCAGTAAAGTCAAGTATATGCATAAAAGTCTTTGCAGGATTAGGACCTAGTACTGTATATAGATGTAAATCACAAGAAAAAAAAATCATAGATATATATTAACTCACTAAATTGAATTTTGTTGCTACTTGAACAAGTATTTTACTGGAATCCCATGAGATTCCAACAGTTCATGCTGCCATCTATTAAATATCATATTTGTTTATTTAGTAGTAAATCAGGCAGTTATTTAAATAAACTAAAGAATACTGCATATTCAAAACTAGTAGCTTTCTACTGAAACATACTTCATGCTTCCTCTTAACTTTTTTTTTTCAAACTAAGTTCAGGAACATTTTCACACTGCCTCAACTTTAGTATGGTTCCATTTACTAAAGTTATTTCTAAAAATTACTAGTTATCTGGACAATGATTGAGACAAAAATGTGTTAGAAGCAAACTTAAGCCTGCCTGAGGTTCTGGCTTGAGCTACCACGTTGCATAAGCCCTAGTTCAACAGTTGTTTGGTGACTCTATGCTTGAGAAAAAGCAGTTCAGGTTGGGAGCCATTTAGTGCTGTTATTTATTATATGTATTACTGTAGTGGCTAGGACCAGTGTTCCTTCTAATTTTTTATGTCCATGTGCAGAATGAATTTTGTTATGTGCACCAATATAGAGGTGATGTGGGGCTGAGGAGTTTGGAGTGTGTGTGTGTGTGGGGCTCTGGGCTGGGGCAGAGGGTTGGAGTGCAGGGGGTGAGGGGTTTGGGGTGTAGGCTGCCCTGGGGCTGCAGCTGGGAGAGAGGACACCCCCCAGACCTCTCTTGCCACAGCAGCTTGGAGTCACAGGGGCGGGGCTGGGGGAGGAGGCTGGGGCACCTCTTCCTGGCTGTGGCAGCTCAGCTCCGGCTGGACTGAGGGAGGGGCACCTCTCACCTGCTGTGGCTGGGCTGGCTTGGGCTGGGGGAGGGGTGCCTCTGCCTAGCTGTGGCTGCTCCAGCAGGGCCAGGCTAGGGGACGATTGCCTCTCCCCACCTGTGCAACCATTGATAGCCTACTGCATGGCCATATAGCTTAGAGGGAACTTAGCCTAGGACCCTGTAGTGGTAGGTGCTGTACAAACCCAGAACAAAAGGTTCCTGCCTCCAAAGGGCACACAAACTAATTATAAGACAAGAGACAGATGAATATTGAAAGATGGGGGAGTACAAGTAAACAATGACACAATATTCATCAGGATCATATGCAGTCATTTCAGCACATCAGCAATCTAAACTGTTGTCAGATGTTGTGTAGTATCCTTGCCAAGGAAAGTTTTGAGGAGGAATTTGGAAGTGGATAATCAGGTTGATATAGGGACAATTAGGGGGAAACATATTTATGGGCAGTATTGGACAGTGCACAAAGGTCTCTGTTTGAAAATGTAATAAGTGAGCGATGGAGGATAACCTCATTGGCCAATCAGAGGCAGGAGTTGACAGCTTGATAGCAAATGAGAGAGGATAAGTAGGATGGGAATTGATAATGAACGGTCTTGAAAGTGAACATAAGCATCTTATGTTTGATTCAATAAAGATGCAGGAGCTAATGGAGGGAGTGAAAGAGAAGGGTGCCATGGTCAAAGTGACAGGCTGGGAAAATGATCTTAGCAGTAGTAGAATGGATATGAGTGGAGAAAGATTGTATTTGACAAAGCCAGAGAGAAGGATGTTGCAGTAATTGAGATGCGAGATGATGAGAGCTTGGGTGAGAGTTTGAGCTGTGGAGTCTGTATCTTGCTGGAGCAGAAATAATTTGCAAGATTTAGGCATAGTCTGGATATGAGGACCTAGAGACAGGTCCAAACCAAAGATGATGCCCAGGTTACAGGCCTGAATGACAGGCAGGATGGTGGCACACAGTGTTAGATAAAAGATGCAGTGGAAAGTATTGGAAAGGGAGAGGGGAGGATTAGGAGCCATGTTTAGTACTACCATTTCTGAGTTCCCTATGTTTAGAGTGGTAGCTTTGACTTCAGAGTTGGTTTGAACATCCTGATTCAGGGCCCAAGAAGCAGTTTGTGCCTCTGATATTGCAAAAGATGCTAACTAGGCAATTTAAGAGGACTTCGTCCACTGAGCAGCCATACCCACTCACTGGAAGGTGACCAGATGGTTACCCTGATGTCTATCTTGAATGGAGAAGAGACTGTACTTGATAGCAACCTGCGCAGTGTTCCTGGGTCGACAAACCCCTGTGTTTGCAAGGAGCAAATGGAAGCAGGAAACCCATCCTCCATGCGCTGGCCAGTATTGTTGGCTGGATGTGGGGTGTCATCTAAAAAGGTGACTTAGTATATGCCCTTTTCCTCCCTGAAGCAATATAAGGGGCCTGCTGCAGAGAATGTGCCTCTCTGTATCAGGGCTATGTCTTAACGGCTAGTTTGCACTTCAGTGAGGGCCTAGTTTCTCAAACACATACTACTGCTTACTATGAGAAGCAATCCTATTGACTTCACTGGGACTACTTCTGTTATTTAGCATTTTTGAAGGATTGAATAGTAACACAACTTGACAAGGTTCAGAAACAAGTGACTCAATGACCTTGTGTATCATAGAATGTGAAGGTTGGAAGGGACCTCAGGAGGTCATCTAGTCCAGCTTCCTGCTCAAAGCAGGACCAATCCCCAGACAGATTTTTTGCTCCAGATCCCTAAATGCCTCAAGGATTGAATTTACAATGCTGGGTTTAGCAGGCCAATGCTCAAACCACTGAGCTGTCCCTCCCCTATACTGCAGTTGCTAATGTAACAACTGTCTAGCAACTGTATCAGGGTGTGTTTATAGTTTTAAAAACATTTATTATATATTTAGCTATTTTTTCAGATGGGATGGAAGGACGGCTTTAATCTGTAGGGGGAGCCTTCTTGTCAGTGACAGTTGTACATCAGTTACGTATTTGAGTTTTAAATGCATGTACTTGCTTAGAAATAATTTGTGGGCACAACTTATAAATCAGAGATAAACAAACTAACATAGCTTGAAATGTTTGATTAAAGCAACTGGAGCCAAATAAATAAATTAAAAGTCAATTTCTGTTCTCATTTGCCTTAGATTTACACCCAAGTAATTCCAATGAATTTAACTTAGTTACTTTAGATTATTATATTGGCCTTAAATTATTATTAGTCAATGAATAAATAAAGGTAATAGGATTTTTTTTTTGTGAGAGCAGGGAGGAGTAGATTCTGTTTTCTGGAGACAAACTGCAGAATGTGGTTGGATTAAAAATAAAGACAAGAAAACACATATGGTTTTTAAAACCTTCAGAAATAGTATAATACAAAGTGATTAAATAGTCCAGTTTTGTTAATGCTGAAGACTGCTATGTTAGGTCAGATGGAAATAGATTATGGCAAACATGTGGCTGCAACATTTAGATGGTAAAGATGGCCTGCAGGCTAGGACCTAGGCATGGGAGTCCATCTAACATGGCATGTAGAAGTAAATCTTCATGGTTAATTAATCGTTTTGCTGAATCTAGCCTGTGCTGACCATTTTATCTCAGGCTGTCTTGTAACGATTTGCCAAGAGAACTGTAAATGAATTTATTCTTCAAGCTGAAATAAATGTTGGCTTTTTCAGAGTGAGTGGTGATATTTTAATACTTGTTTTGTAAATATGCTTGATGTATTAAGTGTATTATGAGAATAAACCTGGATTTCTTCTATGCAGAATTTTTGCTAAAGGAGTCTTCACGTTAATCAAATTTATGTTTGATGCTATAATCCATGATACTTTATAGCGATTAATGACCTCAGTGCAATACTTATTAGAAAATGTCAGGTTTCTATGTCATCTAATGGCAGGAGGACCTGCTAAGTTATGGGCCACTGTCACACAGTGAAGGCCCAAATATTGACCTACCTTAAAATTGTTCTGGGGCCTATAATCTGTATTGTGACTTTAAAACCAAAGCACCCCAAACCCACAGATGAATGCGTCATCAGGGAAATTGAGGGATACAACCTACAAAAAGACAATTTTATGTGTTTTACTCTCCTTCTATTGTAAATTTAGAATCAAATATTGTCCTCAAAAACATGTATTTTCAGCTCCAGTATAGGAGTATAGTTCTTTTTGCTGTCTCCGATTGGCTTCAGTGGAGCTATATCTGGTAGTAAGTGTTAACATGATTGAGCCTAAAGTAAATACAATTGATTCCTTTTGTTACAATGAGAAATAAACTGTCCTTTTTATGTTATAGGTTTTAATGTATCCATATGATGCAAAGAGAAGAGTTATCTTTGAAGTGTCTCAGTTTCTGTAAAAGAATATAATTGAAGATCATGTTTGTTATCCAGACACTAAATTAAAAAGTTGGAGATTTGTCATAATGAATTCTACCCCTCCAATCAGTTACACTATTCCTGAAATCAAACGGTGAGCTTCAGTTCCTTATTTTAAATTCTGGTAATTTATATTGTCTTTCTGTGAGAATTTACATATCATTTGTGCTAATCTGATACAATTTGTTTGACAACAGCTAGGCCTGAGGGCATAAGTGATATCTCCAATTAAGTGCAAGAAATGCTAGGAAAGCACAGAAGGTATTTAAAAGGAAAAAAAGGCAGTGAGGCAGAAGGGGTCATCAAATACAGTTAGGTGCATTTGTACTGAGTTACAGAAGTTTTTCCTTTGCCAGACAAGATGGCATTTGGTTACACTTTATAGAAAGTTCAGTTGTAGTACTAGTCCTAGATACTTGGGGACTGGGAAGACTCTGTTCAGGATGATTGTGTATTGAACTGAAACTTTGACTGTCTTTCTGAAAACCTTGAGGCATGTCCCATGGGACTGAGAGTCCTCAAATTCAGATAAGAAATTCTCTGTAAGCATCCTTGCAGTGGACTGTCATGCAGAGGAGAGAATCAAACAGTTGGCATAAAAGCCCTAAAAAAAAAACAGTTGAAAAATTAGGCCATGGTATATCTGTCATTCGTCAGTTCTGTACCTAGACAAATTTTGAACCTAATTTTCAGAAGTAATGAGCACCACCTCTAAAAATTTCTGCCTTTAGTTTATAGTTAAGTAAATGATGTGGATTGCCCTCTGGAAAACCAAATAGCTTATTGGTGTCTCAAGTACT
Organism: Chelonoidis abingdonii; assembly: GCF_003597395.2. Lineage (NCBI taxonomy): Eukaryota > Metazoa > Chordata > Testudines > Testudinidae > Chelonoidis > Chelonoidis abingdonii. The sequence continues at coordinate 109,180,790 of NC_133774.1, read as the reverse complement.
TTCAGTTGGTTTATTAGAATGAGTGGGATGCATAATCACATTTTTTTTTTAATGCACACCGTGGAAGGTAGAGAGGAATGATGCATTTGCAGACTTATGGTCATGGATATGGCCCTTATCATTCACATCAATATTTTTGTTTTGTTGAGTATACATTGTCTTGAAACAATAGCATCATTAGCGAGAACCTTGATTCATAATAATGATATTGATCCTAAGTACTAGCTGTTGTCATTTAAATCATGATGGTACAGGACTCCCAACTTCTTTGGCAGTGATAGAATTCTGTGGTAGATCCTTTTTCCTAGAAACATGATCTTTGGTTAGGGTAGATATGCAGAATCCCCCTTTGGCTATACGAGTTTAGAAAAATCCCATAGCTAATTAACAAGTGAAAGAAGAAAAATCACTCTTAGTTATGACAGATATAATTACACTACTTTTTGTCAGGTGTGAAGAAAATCCCCTAAGACAACTTTTATAATATTGTAACCAATATGACTGCAGTACACAACTGAACTTTCAAGTCAACTTATTGATTTGCTGAGTTACCTATGTTAAATTCTCATTACCTTGCAATGTAGTATTCAATAGCTTTTTCATTTGCTCTTGTTTTTCTTAAAGAATTTTAGAGAAAGTGTGAAGGATGGGATTTTGTGTATGATTTTGCTAAAAGCATATTTTCTAAATGATTATCCATCAGGAATATTAAATAATGCAAGAGCACTTTGAACAAGGCTGTACAGTCATCTCACAATTACTTTTATGATAGAAACAAACAGCTTCTGTTGTTCTTATAAAAATCCATTTGTTTGTGTGTGTGTTTGTTCAGCCTTACCATGTTCATTCTCTTTAGTTATCTCCTCTAGTTATCATTGTCATTGTCTTATATAGAATGATGAACAGAGGATTCTAACTAATGTATGTACAAGGAATAGCTCCCACACAGGGTGCATGGAAGGTGTAAAATATCAGCAAGTCTTGTGTGTTGTGAATTATTGCATAGCTGAGGCATATGCTCTTCTGTATCTGCACAACTTCTCCTGTTACTCTATTTAAAAAAAAAAATCCATTTCAGTGTTAATAGGTTGTTTGACTTCTTTATTACACTTTGAGTATAAGTACACAATCTAAAATGTCTAATTTAAATTACATTAATTTTAATCCATTTTATAATAAAATATTAGAAGTTGCTACCCTAATGCCTTAGTTGTTTTGCTGAAACCCTCTGCTTTGAAGTGAAAGCAGCTCAGTCTAAAGCCATTCTGAAGGGGCAAGAGCTATTAATATTTTTGCTAATGTTTTGATTTTCATAGCAATCAAATTAAATTTCGTTATGGAAGAGCTCGTTGGATTGTGATTTCAGAAGCAATGTTGCAAATACTGTAAATAAAAGTTCAGTAATTTGCTTTATGCTGTGTTTTGGTTTTTAACAGTACTTCCAAAACTTTATTCCATAGCTGTAATGTCCAAATGGGAAATATACAACTTTGCCAAACTAGTCTGACTTTTTTTTTTGGCTTTCTCGTTTTGCTGTTTGTGTGTTTAGGCCCCAATTCATCAAAACACTTAACCATGTAATTAAGTCTTTTGCTGAATCAGAGCCTGGCAGTGTGATATGTTAACTGTTCTAGACAACCTCTTCATCTGCTGCTGGTTTTGGGAAAATAGCTTTCCAAAAAGCTGATGCATACACCTTTTTGATGACTTCAAAGGTGTAAAATAGTCCTGTTTTTTTTAAAAAATTTTTTTTTAGTGTGCTCTCACTATAGGCAACTTTACAGTATAGAAAACTAAAATTAAAAACTGAAACATTAATAATGTCATAAAGATTTAGAAGCCTTGACAGGCAGTGTTCCAAATCCCAAACTGGTATAAACTGGTTTGCTCCATTTAATCTGGACTATACTATGAAAATTTAAACTTAAGTATATAATACAGGAAAGTTTTTCTATTCTACATAGACATCCTGGGGTTCTGGCTACCATGTTATCAGAATTTCATGTATCTTCTGGATCTAAAAGCAGGAACTTTTGACTGCTTAGGCTAAAGACAGTTTTTAGCCTTCGTGTCCTGTTCTCCATAACTCCTCTGTATGTGCAATGGTTACTTCACTTTGAAACACAATACGTGGCTAATAATGCAGCCTGATGTTCCTGCTACTGACAGCCTTGTCTTAATGCTTCAGTTGGGTTCTATACCACCTGTGGCATCTTGCCACTGGATTATAGTCTTTGGGGGCAGGAATGAATGATTCCCTGATACGGACAGGGGCCTCTAGCACTGTTGTAGTATAATTAATAATTCTTTGTACACACACCAATGATTCCACTGACCCCTTGTGGTAGAGTGAGCCACTACAGCACCCCCTGTGGCATTATTGAGTCTCCTTCACATTCCCCTTTCCCAGGGAAACTTAACAGTTTTCGCTCTCTCAGCACCCCCTAGCAAGGTGCTAGTTACAAATTTAGAGAATAGCCTCAGATGCAACATAAAAAGGGTCTTCTGCCTCCTGGTTCAGCTCTCATTTATTTCCTGCTCTCCTACAGAGCTCCAACTCATAAGGCTTTTTCCATCAGGAGGTGTCTCCCTTCTTCCACAACCTGTCACAGGAGCCAGCATTTCTCCTCCAAGTGCTCTGTCTGAGAGTTATCCTTCTCTAGGGCCTACCTTCTCCCACCAGAGGTCTTGCAGCCCTTTGCAGAAATCCCATGACCCAAACTCTGCTGGGCCTAATAATTTAAACAAGGCCATCTGATCTGCTTTGCATCAGGATCAGGTGGAGAGGGGATTTGTGAGGGGGAAGGTGATCATGGGTGAGTCTGAGCCTGACTTGCCCTAAAGGCCTTTGATACCCCTTCTGTAAGATTTCTGCTGGATTCACAGCTGTCAGTATTTGCTGAAATCATTCTCCTGATCCTCAAAGCCCTTAGAGCCATGCTCTTATGTAACTTGTTCCCTTTCTTTCCTCTCATGCTATACTTTAGCTTCCTATATTTTTTGGTCTCCCCTCAGTCACAGAATATCAGGGTTGGAAGGGACCTCAGGAGATCATCTAGTCCAACCAAACTCCCTGCTCAAAGCAGGTCTAATCCTCAGACAGATTTTTGCCCTAGATGGCCCCTTCAAGGGCTGAACTCACAACCCTGGGTTTAGCAGGCCAACACTCAAACCACTGAGCTATCCCTCCCCGCAAATAACCCCTCTCAAGGACTGAACTCATAACCCTGGGTTTAGCAGGCCAATGCTCAAACCACTGAGCTATGCATGCTGCAATCCCACGCTCCCTCTTTTTCTTAGTTGGAGGCTGATCCCTTATGCTGCTGCCCCAGAGATGGTCTGCCTCCGTATCATCTCTGATTTCCCCCCATCCATTTTCAAAACATCAAAAGCCCAATTGTTCTATGCTGCCTACAGCCATCAAGGTTTTGCAGTGTTCCTCCCAGTAGCTCTTACTAATTCTAGCCCTTCATACCCTCCTTACCCATATTTGATTTTCCTCCACACTCTTAGCTTCTTATTGTGATGGCTGTGAAATGTGAGATATTTGTGTATAATACATTATATTTGAAGTTACTTCATTTTTAGCTACATTATGACTTTCTTGTCACTGTGCTTTTGCCTCAACTGTTTTTTTTACTTCCTCCTCTGTTGATTCCTTTGGGTATAGCTCCCATAGTAACACTATATAGCTGTTGTGGTTCTGTTGCACTGAATCCAGGTGCAGTTTTGCAAATGTTCATTATCTCCCATATTTATTAAGTACATTTCACACAGAGGAATAATTATCTGTGACACAAGCAAGTGGCCTGATTTCATATAAAAACAATGGACATTGATCTGAAAGTAGCCACAGTATAAATATTAGATCTTAAAATATATATGGGACACTGTCAAGAATATTAGATGCTTAATATAATAGATTTTTGCCTAAATTGCGTAGTAACACCTTGAAACAATTAAAGTTGACAACATTTTAAAAAAACATAGTGTTTAGCTATTATGCTGGGGTTTTTTTCATGTTATCAGATTGGACAGCAACATTAGATCAGTAAATACATCTCGTTCTCATTCATTGGTAACTGTAGTAGTGTTTGGTAAATAGGATAATGTTTATTTTTATATTTAAAACTACAGCAGTTTTTGGTGATCTTTAATACTTGGTTTAGGCCAAAATATATAAAACATCAGTGTTGCTAATTGTATGGAAAATCATGCAAACTTTTGTAGGTCACTTAGGGTTGCCAACTTCCTAATTGTACAAACCCCAACACCCCTTCCCTGCAGCACCATCTTTGCCCTGCCCTTTCTCGCTTCAACCCCCTCCCTTTGTCACTTGCTCTCCCCCACCCTCACTCACTTTCACTGGGCTGAGGCTGTGGTACAGGAGTGGGGTGAGGGCTCCGGCTGGGGGTGTGGCCTCTGGGGTGGGGCCGGGGATAAGGGGTTATGGGTGCGGGAGTGGACTCTGTACTGGGGCAGGATGTTGTGTGGGGGAGATATGGGCTCTCGACTGGGAGTGCGGGCTCCAGGTGGGGCCAAAAATGAGGGGTTCAGGGTATGGGAGATGGCTCCGGGCTGAGGCAGGTGGTTGGAGTGCAGGTGTGGGAGAGTGTGGGCTCTGGGTGGGAGCGTGAGGTCAGGCTGAGGGGTTTGGGGTGCAGGAGGTGGTTCTGGGTTGAGGTTTTGGGTGAGTGTGGGCTGCGGGAGGGAGTTTAGGTGCGGGAGGAGATTCTGGGCTGGATTGCGGGTGCAGGGTCCTAGCGACGCTTATCATGTTTCCTAGAAGCGGCTGCCAGGTCCTTGTGGCTCCTAGACACATGGGCAGCCAAGGAAGCGCTGCTTGCTACCCTCACGCCTGCAGGTGCCACCCCCACAGCTCCCATTGGTTGCAGTACATGGCCAATGGGAGCTGTGGAGCCGGCATTCAGGGCAGGGGCAATGCACAAAGTCTCCCTAGCCAGCTATGCACGTAGGGGCTGCAAGGACCTGCTGGCCACTTCCAGGAGCTGCACAGAACTAGGGAAGGCAGGGAGGCTGCCTTAGCTTCAGGCCTCTGTTGTGCTGCTGACCAGACTTAACAGTCTGGTCGGCTGTGGCAACCAGAGCTGCCAGGGGCCCTTTTTGACTGGGTGTTTTTGTGGGAATGCAAGTATGCAAAATATTCTCCCCCCCCCCCCTTTTAAAAGGAAGAGCCACAGAAAGGAATGATGGTTGCAAATGTTTGGTGTAGTATGATAGAGAAAGGTGCATGATGTAACCAACATTTTATAGTTGGTGATATAGTATTGTATGGTAAACAGAAAAATAAGTTTGAATCTCAGTGAAACAAAACAGAAGATCTGCTGGACATCTTTTTAAATGGTAGGGTTTAATGCCTTTGCAGTGTCCTAAGATTTAATCGAATCAGTAACAATTAAAGTTGATATAATCAGGGAAGCAATGATAGTTAAAATATACTTCTGTTTTGCAGCCTACACTGTATCCAGAGTGAGTTGAGGCTACTGCAAAATAGTCGTCAGTCAGAGCTGGATGTTACTGAAGACCTGAGAAGGAAACTTCATCAAGCCAAAAAAGAAAAACTGGACATAACCACTAAACATAACCAAGATGTAAGTTTTTATTCCTAGAAAAAAAAACAACAATGTTTTTAATTAAAATACTCAGCACTACTGCCTCTACTTTAGAAACTTCACTGACCTGTTTAAAAAAAAAAGTCAAAGGAAATTACATAGTGGTGTCCACTTCATGTCTCTTGAACATTTGACCCTGATTCTGCATGTGCTGACATAGAGCCTCACTGATTTCAGAGGACTGATGTGTGTGTGCAGGGCCTTACATGTCAGTCCTGCAATGAACTCCATGGCGGTAAGTGAAGAAATCTTATTTAACCAGTAAGGGATCAGGCCTTTCTCTCCTCCTCAAACCCCCTCGCTGTGTAGTGCTGATCTGCTCTGTTTTGTGCTTTGCTGGTAGTGCAAGCAAAGTGAATTGTGGAGACCTGATGGAGTGTGATCCTGAAACGTGAGGTTTGAGCCATGCACCCAGAAAACACGTACAGTTGAAGCAGGGTAATGCTGATTGGTGTGGATAGTCTGAAACCTTTCAGCTTGCTCCCAGTGCCATCCCTCTGTTTCAAGTTTAAATGGTACGATTATCTACTGTAGGTAAGGCTTTGGCCAGATCAGTGCAACCTGGTGAAATTAGAAGCACCTGTGCAACAAAATTATCACAATAGAATGAAATGCTGACTACATGAGTTGTTGTTTTGTATGAAAATGCATCCTGAAGAAAATCCTTACTGGGATCAGAGGAAATTGTTATTTACCTATATCCACAAACCCTGTATGGAATGCCTCACTTTATTTAATAACGGCTCTGACAACAGCTGTAATGGGTAGCAATAAGTGGCATCAAATGAAGTGTCACTTTCCAGGTTGATGAGAGGAGAGGATTGCTGCCTCCAATAATTCACTGACTGGGATTGCCTAATAGTATACATGATTACAAGATACAACAACTCAAGTCAGTCTTCTTAATAAGCAATTTTTTATTTTGCAGGCTATTAGAATTTGAATTCAGGTTATGTTTTTAATTCAGCTGGAAGTCAATTATAATTTGTTTTTCACCAACTTAATTTACAAAAATCTCCAAATTGGACACACCTTAAAATGCTTGCAACTGCTCAGCGTGTGTAATTTTGCAATTCCACAAAACTAATAATAAAATGTATAGAAGAATATTATGATGTTTGTCAACTTACTTGCATGTGCTATTTAATGAATATTTCCTTTTAGAGTGATTTCACTTATCATATCTTAAATTTTATGCTTGAAAAATGGTTTTACAATGTAAGTATTGAAATAAAAGAACAGAAATTGAGAGAAGATTAAAAAAATCTATTAAAATGAACTTGAACGTCAAGCTTAGCAGTATAAAGCATGTATATTAAAAAGTAAACTGGACAGTGAGTATAGAAGCAGTGGTAATCAACTTTGGACCCGTCTACACTAAAAGTGTCCCACTATTACTATCACTTAGTACAGCCCCCCATACGGTCAAAATGTAGGGAATCCTAGTAAACATGTTAGCAGCTGCTAGAGGTCTGTTGGTTGATTAGCCTGAGAAGTTTGTGCTACTTTTTTGAAAACCTTGGTGATGACTAATAACCCATCTATTTTGGGGCTCCCAATGTTGCTAATGCTAGTATAGGTGAAGTGGTATCAGGAATGGTGGGAAATGTTTGCAGAATTTCCCCAGTGTTCATGAGTATATCCCCTGCCTCCCAAACTTTTTTTGCAAAATATCTCAGTATGAAAGCAATTCCAAGGTCCTGGTGTACTAGGCGGTGAACCATATTTCAAAACTGAGCTTGCATTTGGTTTTGGATCTGTTCCAGCTAAAATATATTTCAAGTATGGCTTGGCTGAACATTTTACCCCTCCTTCCCATAGTCACTACCAATCTGACCTGGGGGGGAAAAAATCCCTCTTTTTATTAGTGTTTCTTTGAAAAGTTAATATACAAGTTTTATAATTAATGATAGATACTTCAATAGTTTCTAAAACTGATTCCTCTTCTAGCTGTCCAACTATGAAAGCCAGATTGCCAGGTTGAGATCTGAAGTTGAGAAAGGAGAGGCCATTCGACAAAGTCTGGAGTATGAACTTGTCATTGCCAGAAAAGATGCTGGTCTTGAAAGATACTCCGCAGAGGAAAAGTTATGTGAAGCTAGCAATCGATTTCAGCAGCTGCAAGGTATGTTTCAAAAACTTTAAACACCCAACAGTGTCTAAGTTTGTTAGTCCAGAGCCTCTGTAGTATGAGTTAAGCAGACAACTGGGATGCAGTGACTTAATTTGGTTCTTTAGTCGTCACTGGTTTGGGTTGGTTTGGTTTTAGCTCTACCTTATATTTCCAGCCTCCTCTCCAGCTCCCTTTGTGAAACTATCCTGGATATCCCATTGCCAAATAAAAAAAAACATACCAAAACTCCCATGTCCTCTTCTTCAGCTCTCCATTCCCCACTCACGACCAACTCTTCTCTTGATCTATCCTTTATATCACAGTCAAATTCCACTATCATCCTTGTTGTCCAGGTACATATCCTTGGTGGTATTTGACTCCCTTGTCCTTCTCTCCCCACATCTAGGTTGTCTACTATATCTTGTATATCTACTATATCTTGTAGTTCTTCCTTTCTTCTCCATTTCTATTGTAGAAACCTTTGCCCATGCCTGGTCACTTCTTATCTGGTCATTTCTCTGGTCTACATGTATCTCATCTCTAACTCTTAGAAAACTGCTTCTCTTCCTTCCCTGTAACTTTAATAATGAGTTAGAGTTCTGGTAAAGCTTCTCCAAGTAAAAACAACTTGATGAATTCTCTAAGTTCCGCCATGCTAGGCCTGTGTGTTGTAAGCTGCCTGAACCTGAATAGGCTCCACAGTGGTCTCAGAGTGGCCTAGAGCATACTTCCTAACTACAGGCTGTCACCCCTTCATAGAAGTGGAACCTCACAGTGCTCCTGCCCTAATCTCTCAGAACTAGTGCTGACCTCTCCATGGGCGATCCAGTACCTTAAGCACTCCCAGAGTTCCAAGTACCATAGGTTACAGTTTACTTGTCCAGTGACACCTAATAGTCGAAGCACACAACACATAGACATCTAAAACCAATCACTCTTTACTTTAGATAGCACAAGATATATACATATCTAGAAAAAACAATGATGTGCCTTTTTGAATTTCCCTTTCTCAGATTTCTCACCACTTTTGAGATATTCTTTGGGATTAGGTCAGAGTCTTTTAAGGAATCTACGGTTCTTTCTCTCCCCTTCCCACCTGCGCATGGCTTCACTTCTGGAATATGGAGTCTAGACTAGCCATCGTCAGCATCGTCATCTTCTTCTCCCCACCCCCGTTTTAAATCGCTGATGGGAGATTTTTTTTAATACCTCCTGTCCTCTTTGCCAGGTGACCCATTGATCAGCTTCATCCAATGACCAGTCTTCTAGCAATTGATCCATCCCTTAGTTACCAGCCCACCTGGAGTTCAGACTTGCAAAAGTGGTTCGTTCTGGGCAACAGCCATTATAACAGGGTGCACTTACCTCCTGCTGGCTGTCTTGGGAATTAGCTTTGCATGTTAGTGCATTGTCTTCAGGTAGTGCCTCACCACTGTCACTCCTGCTCTAGGACCTATGTCTCTCCACGGGCTGCGGCATCCTCTTCAGCAACACATCCCTCCAGCCATGCCACACACTGTGCTCCGCCACCCCCTTCCAGGGGACCTGCAGTCCGCTGTTCAGCCACTTTCCTTAGTGGCTACTGCAGCTAATAATTCCTTGTGGCCCCAGCATCCTCTTTGCCCTTATCTCAGGTCTCCACCTGCAAACCTGTCTCTCGCTCCCCCAGACCCTGCTCTGTCCAGGGGGCTGGAAGTTCTCTCAGCCCTCCACAGATACAGTCCTTCCTCCTTGGACTTCCAGCAGAGAACTGCCTTCCTTTGTCCTGCAGCTCCCCTTTTTACATGTGCCTTCTTGGCCCTGACTGGGTGTTCCTTTCAGCCCTTCTCTGATTGGCTGCCTCCTGCACAGCCTCCCTAGAGCTCTGTTAACCCCTTAGAGCCCAGTATGGGGCAGACGCCCCATCACAGCCATCTTTTTGTCTGAGTGCTCTATATCGGGGGTTCTCAACCTTTTGCTTTCTGAGGCTCCCTCATCGTGCTATAAAAACTCCACAGTCCACCTGCCATGACAACTGTTTTTCTGCATATAAAAGCCAGCGCCAGTGTTAGGGGGTAGCAAACATCAAAGTTGCCCAAGGGCCCGCACCACAGGGGGCCCCCATGGAGTTACATTGCTCAGGCTTCAACTTCAACCCCGAGTGATGGGGTTCAGGGTCCTGGGCTTCAAACCCATGCAGTGGGGCTTCTGCTTTCTATCCTGAGCCTCAGTGAGTCTAATGCTGGCCCTGCTTGGCAGACCCCCTGAAGCCCACTCGCGGGCCTATGCAGGGGCCTGGACCCCTGGTTGAGAACCACTGCTCTATTTGAATGGCTCATCATCAAGATTTAGCTCCATTTTTAGCCTGGTGTAACCACCACTTGAAATTTCATCCAGAAATGGAGGTAAAAAACAGCAGAGAAAGCAGAGACTAGCAGTACCATCAAAATGGAATTTGTAATTTGATATAGTTCAGGGGTAGGCAACCTATGGCATGAGTGCCGTGTTTGGCACACAAGCTGATTTTCAGTGGCACTCACAATGCCCAGGTCCTGGCTACTGGTCCAGGGGGCTCTGCATTTTAATTTAATTTTAAATGAAGCTTCTTAAACATACAACAATAGTTTAGTTATATATTATAGTCTTAGAGAGAGAGACCTTCTAAAATCGTTAAAATGTATTACTGGCACACAAAACCTTAAATTAGAGTAAATAAATGAAAATTCGGCATACCACTTGTGAAAGGTTGCTGACCCCTGATATAGATACACACAGAGTTTATAATATCAAACATCCTCGGTATATAGATTTCCCAAAGCAGCACATAACACCGCTCTCTTTGAATCTTTCTTCTAACTTCTGCAAGAAGTTTAAGCTTCTTCTGCTCATCTGTCTACCTCTCAGCTGTCATTTTCAACTTCTTTTTCTCCCCTTCTTTATTCTCCTTCCATGCAACATTCCTTACATTACAAGTAACCTGCAAAGTTTTTTAAAAAATGGGGTTTGTGCTCTTTTTCTTTACATGTAATGTGTGAAGGAGGATTGAGAATGGTGTGTGGGTGTTGTTTTAAATGAAGCTTTTTTCTAGTTGTCTTTTATGTGGTCTAATATACTTTGAAAGACTGAGTGGATGAGTGGAAAACTGGTAGCTTAAACACCAGCTTTTTAGTTTAAAAAGTTAGGATAAAATATATCTTTGTTAAGGATTCCACAAACCCGTTCATTCAATTAAGGGTCTAGAATGCTCTTAATACATATTCTGGAGTTTTCCAAGAAAGAACACTGGATTTTGACATGGCAATTACCTTACAAATACCAGCCAAGCTGATCTTTCTACTTCCTTGAAATAATTAAAAATCCTTTGGCTTTCAGGGATGCCATATACATTGTAAGGAGAAGGTGTGGGGGGCACAAATTCAATATGGTTTCTTTTGCAAGCTATCATTAAACACGGCAAGCTAAAGACTTAGTTGTTAGTTTCCTATTTATAGAAAAGTTCTCTGTTTCTTCCTATACCTACTAATCATAGCATTCTTTTAAATATCAGCTTTTCAGCATCTCCTATTTAATCATTGAACATTGTAAGACACAGTCTACCCAAAGTGCTAGCTGTCAAAATCTTGTTTTGTGACTTATTTCTAGGTTTAAGGAACTAATTAGCTGATGAAAAGAGTCAAAGCAGGATTCTGTTGCTTCTCTGTTCTCTATCAGTTTATGGCTTAGCATTCACTCTTCCCAGGGGTTTGAACCTTCTCTAGTCTTGTCTTGGTTGCTTGCTGCTTTAATGGCCAATGTCTCAGTGGTTTACTGCTTTATTAGATGGGCCCCTCTGTGAGCTCACAATATTCTTAAGATTGCCAAGTGTCTGTTTTTTGACAGGAACAGCCAGTCGAAAAGGGACCATGGCAGCTCCAGCCAACGCCGCTAACCAAGCCGTTAAAAATCTGGTTGCATGCCCAAGAAATGGTGACATGTCCCTTTGCTCCTAGGCGGAGGCTCAGCCGGGGGGGGCTCCATGCGCTACCCCTTCGCCCTGAGTGCCGGCTCTTTAGCTCCCTTTGGCCGGGAATCGTGGCCAATGGGAACTGCAGGGGCGGCACTTGTGGGCAGAGGCAGCGCATAGAAGTAAGCGCCGCCCTCACCCTACACCCCCTCCCTTACCTCAATCTCTTGCCTTAGCCCTGAGCCCCATCCTGCACCTAAATTCCGTCCCGGAGCTCACACCTCAAACACCCTCCTTCACCCCAACACACTGCCCCAATTCTGAGCCCCCTCCTTCATGCCAAAGCCCTTGGCCCCAGCCCAGAGCCCCCCCTCCTGTACTCCAAACTCCTCATCCCCACAGCCCACCCCTCCACCCCCTGTCTCAGCGTGGAGCCCCCTCCCACACTCTGAACTCCTTGGCCCCAGTCTGGAGCCTCATCCTGCACCTCAAACCCCTCATCCCTGGCCCTACCAGAGCCCTCACCCCTGCCCGCACCCCCACCCCCTTGCCTGAGTCCCCTTCCACACCCTGAACTCCTTTTCTGGCCCCATCCCAGAGCCCTCACAGCCCCCCCACACCTCAACCACCAGCCCCAGCCCAGTGAAAATGAGCCAGTGAGCGAGGGAGGGGGGATGGAGTGAATGGGGTAGGGGCCACAGAGAAGGGAAGACCCTCCAGGGAAGGGGTGGGAAGGAGGTGGGGCAAGGGTATTTGGTTTTGGGCGATTAGAAAGTTGGCAACCCTAAGTCTTCTCTAGTCTTTCCTATGGATTCTCCTTTCTCCTCTGGCAACCTGTGGTTTGTGCCATTCATGATCTTTTCCCCTTAGTTTATCCTGTCTGTAACCTTTTTTAGAAAATCTTTTCTTTTGCACTTTTAAAATTTAGAAGAAAGCAGAAAATGATAGTGGAAGGGAGGAACTTGTGAAGATCTCTGTATCTGAACATTGTGCTCACCTCTCAGTATCATAGCGTGCATTAAGTAAAATGAGAAACTGAAATAATGTAAAGTTTGTTTAATATGAAATCCACATCTGAAAAATGAACCACTACTTCGTAGCTTATCAGCCATATACGTAAAATAGTAATCGTAACATGGGTTTCAACAAACCATACTGACAGCATCTTTAGTTCAGGGCAGGAGTACAAACACAGATGCATAAAATCTTGACTCTTATAATATACCATCCTATCCTGCATGGGATTTCCTATCACGTAAGTTGAGCTGCCTTTAGCAACAGAGAGTTTCTTTAGAAAATGTATTCCTTTTCTGTCCAGTCTAACTTATATTTCAGGATCTTCAATAGCTCCTGCACATGCATACCCCAGTGCGAACGTTCACTGAAGTCACTGAGGCTCTGAGTCAGTGTAAAGGGGCCCAATCACTTGCATGCAGTTGTTGGGTTGGGGTCTAAATGTTTCCTGCAGAATAAGAGGATTTTTAAAGAGGCTAAATTAGGACAGGGAAGGCTGCATATGGGGCAACAAAGAAGTCCAGAATAATTTAGGGATTGTGTTTTTTAAGTAGGTTAAGATTTAGAGTCATATAGAAGAGTTGGGTCCTATGGTGGAATTTTAAGAAAATCAAGTGAAATATAGAGAGTCTATTCACAATTATGGGAAGGGAGAGAGATCTATTATACCCAATGTGGAGAGGTCAGAGAAAGAGACAGAAGGAAGTCTGGTATTCAGAGAGTATATAAAATTGTTAGAAAAGGAAGTTAAGATTAGGCAAGGGAATTGATCCTTCGATTAATTTTATACTGGATTTTGAACTAAATGAGAAACTAATTAAGATTTAGGGATACAGAGACTATGCGTTCTCCCTATTGGACATAGTGATCTTTTGAGAGCTGGGAATCACAGTAGTTGGAGACGAGAGAAGGCAGTATGAATCATGGTTGAAAGGAAGAGTGCTAGAGTATTGGGAGGGGCAGTGTTACAGTTATACCTCTGACAGAAGGCAGATGTGGTGAGTTCCTAGCTTCTAGATAGTATGTAATGGATACTGGGATGCCCAATTTAGAAGGGAGATACAGTTGGTAGAGCTTTCGTTGAAGGATACTCTTATCTGTTAACAGACTATCAATATTGAACTGGGTTGAAGGAAGTTAAGGTGAAGACAGAAGTTGAAGCTGAAGAAAGAAAGCCAAGTAAAAAGACATAGTGAAGGAGATACAAAAAGTTATATCTGTGTACAAGCGACACCCAGAACAAAACACAGAACTCAGTTGGGCAGGGGGAATGAACTATATGGAAATATGAAGTTAACCACTCCATGTTTCAGTCTCTCTTTTTACAAATGGAGGTAATTCTTAACTATTCCTAGAGGTGTTGTGAGGTTCAATTTATTAAAGTCTGTAAAGCATTTTGAGATCTCTGTATGAAGGATGCTACAGAACTTCAAAATATTGATATTATTGCTACAGTATAGATCAAAAGTAATTTACAGCTCCAGAATCATTACTATTCTGACCCTTCTTCTGTTTTATGCTTAAAGGATCAGAATATATAGGTGAGCTAACTCTGGTTTTACCTTCTTTAAAAAAAAAAAAATAACTTAACAGATGATGTTTCTCTTTCAAATAATAGCCATGAATGCAGAGCTTCAACAGAAATTGGCTGAGACCGAGAAAGTGTTTCATATTTCTCAGCAGAATTGGAAGGAACAGCAGCAAAGACTTACAAATGACTTAGAGGAGAAAGATAACATCCTCAAGACCTGTAATAGTGAATATGAGTTACTTCTGAAGGAGAAGACTAAACTGGAAAACGTTATACAGGTATAATGTTTAAATACAAGTAATGAACTGGGTGACATAATAACGTCTGGACTCTTATCTGTGTGTGAATAATTTTTTTCTGAACAAAAGAAAAAATTCAGACAACGTTCCATAGAATGTGAAATATTTCAGCATAGGCTTACAAAAGTACAATCTTTCTTCCTTTTGAGGGTTATACTGTAGCAATATACAACTCCTGAGTCACTGATACTTATATAAAAAAGTCTCCAAAGTTACTTACTTTTAAAAAATGAATTGTGTATATGGCCTGTGTGAAATGGTGAGAAGTTGCACTAGTGGTTACAGTGAAAATACTAATGTAGAGAGGGCTCGAGTTAGTTGCTTGTGATCTAAACACTCAGAGCAGGATGACACAGTGGTTAAGACACTGATGGCTTTCAGTGCCTTGTCTGTGTTGGCATTTCTGCAGGTGGTGGTGAACTGCTGGTGTCAAAATGTCCTGCCATTTGGCAAAAACACCTAGTACATCAAGACAGATTGTCAGGCTTCTTCTTATATTGCAGTTGCATGCTGCTCTTCAAATAAGTCTTTGCATTAATTTGTATTCCAAAACAACAGCAAAATATGTTAAGATGGAGTTAAGATTGAGAGTATGTATAAGCAGTGTAAAGGTAAAAACAAAAATTACAAGGATATAATTATTCCATACCCAGTCAGTGCGAACCCTGGAAATGAAAATTTAAGGTTATGCTTAACAGATACCAAACAGATTAAGGTATGAAAATACACAATTAAGGCACCCAAATAACTTTATTGTGCACTGTGGTGACATCTTGCAATAACTGTGCAGCAGGGTACATCTACATTTGAACTGGAGCTGTGAGTCCCAGCTTGTGTAGATATACCAGCATTAGGTCTTCTCAAGCTAGTGCACTAAAAATAGCAGTGTAGCTGAGGTAACAGGGGTGGCAGCTCAACTAAATCATATCTCCTAGTTCAAATGTAGACATGCCTGATAATTAAGGCATTTTAGTGTTTGTGGTCCCAAATTACATAAAACTGATGTACCAACATATTAGATCCTTTCCCCTCAAATGTTATTTATATTTGAATACATAAATGTTCTTTGTGCTTCTAAGGAATGGAGCCATAGGGGTTCTTGTGAAGTGAAGAAGTGACTGTCAACAAACATGACATAGCCAGAGAGAAAAAGAGCAGATCACTCCTTTAAAGCCCATCTTCACGTATTTAGACAAGGAGGGAGAATCTTGGATATTTCCATTTTCCTCTTTTATTTCTCCCTTTTAGACTTCACATTTAGCTGAGAACAGCTGAACGTGGTTTCTTCCAATCCAATCAACTCCATTCCTGAGCTAGCAGTAGGGGGCTCTAAGAAGTAACATGAAGCATTCTTGGTCTTGGGTAGCCTGGATGCTAAATTCCAATCCTTGCAAGCCTACTAGTAAGACACTAGTCATGGAAGTGAATTTTTAAATACACTTTCAGCCAAAGTCTATATGTCTGTAAGGCTAGATAGCAAGAATTAAATGGTTCTTTGAGGCACAGTAGATTTGATGATATGATATATGTAACACTTTTAAATAGGATTTTTTAACTTTTTATGAGTTTTAATAATAAAACAAGACTATCTACATCAAGGAGACTCTGGAGCATCACAAGGAGCAGAGGAATATGATGGAATTGCAAATCAGAGAGACAGCATTAAAGGAGTTCAGGTTTCAGATAGAGCAGTGTGAAGCAGAAAGAAGAGAGTTCCAGTTTATGTTGCAGGTATTTTATTTATAGTAAAGCACTAACTGAAAAAATGCCTATTATGTACATAGTATAAGCCAAGCATAATATCATCACTTAATTTATTTTATTAATAAGGAGTTCATTTAATAGCTGTCAAGGCTTTAGTTAATTTTAAAAATCTTGTGAATATAGTAATTTTGAAAGGTGGTGGCCTAGTTGATCCCTGGAGGTTGAAGTCCACCATTTGTCCACAGAGCAGGTAAAAATGGGCAGCAGTACCTTTCTTCTGTGCAGGAGAAAGTCCACAGATCCAGTACAGCGGGTCTTCCCGTTTAAAGAGAAGGCAATTAATTTTTCATCTCCATTTGAACCCAGGCCATTCTTCTGAGACTGTCAACAAGCTTGCTGGTTGTGTAATTGACTTTGAAGTGGACGTTGTCTCTGACCACTGCAGTTAGTTTGCATAGGTCACTGAAGAGCTATCAGATAAATCTTGGTCACTACTCATCTAAGCTGAATACAAATCGGTTAAGCTAGTCGTGAAAAGTTCAGTCATATCACTAAACCACTGGTCCCCCAAACATTCAGACCCCTATTTTTGACGTGTTAGTTATGATAACAGTGATATTTACACATTATATTATGCATTTAACAAATGTCTGCAGCATCCTGACGGAACAATTACTATGTCCCTATTTGTATCAGAAGATGTATTAAGAATTGTTCTGATTCAACAAGTAGGAGGACTACAAAGCCAGTCTGAGTAGTTACATTAGACAAATGCTGGATGAAATGCCCCATAATGAAACTTTATTTACTCTCTCTCTCTAACTTTATTAAAAATGCTGAATCTTCTTCTGTGTAGCTTTAGAACATGGTTATTGACCCATACCACTCTTTGTAAATAAGTCCAGAAGTATTTGAGGTGTTGGGTTTTTTTTTATTTACCTAAATTCCCCCAAACTTTTAACTAAATGGTTTAAATTTAGATCCTGGGTCAGATTTTTGCTGTGACTTCAGGAGCAATGTACAGGGGATGGAACAGGGAGAATCACTCCCTGTATTTTGATTCCCAGAACTGCCTTTACTTTCTGTTTGAAGGAAGGACCTAGAAATGATGCTGTGCTGCTAAAACGATGATGAGCAGAAATCAAGTAGTATGCTGGTGCTGTGTGCAGTGTATGTATGTCTTTCCTGGGTAGCATTCATTTCTTTTTTTCTGCCTCTGAAGGTCCTGTATAGAGGCTGTCCATAAGTTACATAAGACATTTTTGGGGATTTTCAGGACCCACCCAGCTGTCCCTTGTAAAACTGTCTAATACTGAACACACACAATTAAGGACCCACCTACCCCTTAATGTGTTATGTAATTTATGGATAGCCCCTTAGTCGTAGTAATAGTAGCAGTAATAATAGCAGCAGGAGCATGGACACTAGTCATCCTGTTGGTATCCAGGAAGTGGGTGAGCAAAGTCCGCCCACTGCGAAAGGACCTCCCCCCAGCCTAAGGGGAGGATCCACACACTAGTCATGGATCAGGACCTGTGATGGGGTGTTCATTTACCCCATACAAGAGTAGAAGGGGTTAACAGAGGCCTCATGAGCCTTCCACACTGTCCCATAAGAGAGCAGTGGAAGTGAGTCCTCCAAGCAGCCTACAGAGGCTGTGCAGGAAGCAGCCAATAGGAGAGAGGCTGTACAGAGCAGCCAGTCAGGGCCCAGTGGGCTAGTACAAAAGGAGCTACAGGGTAGAGCAAGGGTCAGTTGTAGGTGGGGGCCTAAGGAGTGAGGATTGTGTTCTTAGTAAGCTGCAGCAAGGATAGCACCTTGGACAGAGCAGTTGCTGGCAGGGACCTGGGGACCTGGCCAGCTGCTGGGACTTGCTAGCTTGAAAGTCCTGAGGAAAGGGTGAAGGAGGTGCTGCTGCTGTGGGAAGGTGGCCTAGGGAATTGAAGCAGCTTTGAAGGAAGTGAAGGAGACTCAGCAGGAGGCTGCTATCTACAGGCTCCTTGTGTTGGGACCTGGAGTAGTGCACAGGCCTGGGTCCCCTCCATTAGCCGTGGGGGGAGTGGCTAGAATAATTGACTGAAACCTGGAAGGGGAAAGTATAGATGATTGGCCTGAGGGCTGAGTCATGAAGAGGATGCTGCAGTACTTGGATTGAGGCAGGTCTTCAGGTATAGATGATGATGGGAGAGGCACTACCAGGAGAGGGCACACTGGCTGGCAGAGCTAATCCCTGTGACAGCCACCTGGAAGTGACGCCATGGTGAGTGGACCCTGTGATAAGACCCTGTTAGGCTAGGTGCTGTACAAACACAGAACAAATCGGTCCATGTCCCAAAGAGCTTACAAGTTAAATGTGAGACAAGAGACAACATTTAAAGACAGACAGATTGGTGAGTACAAGAAGACGAAATTATATTTGTCATCATAGAGGCAGTGGTATTGGTGCACCAGTGGCCCAACTGTTATGATTTTTGTAGGCATCATGGCAAAGGAGGTTTTAAGGAGGAATTTTGAAAAAAGATGATGCCTGGGTTATGGGCCTGAATGGCTGGCAGGATTGCGGTGTTGTCCACAGTGATTGAGAAAGGAAGTAATAGGGAGGAAGAGAATTAGGAGCTTTGTTTTAGTGATGTTGAGCTTGACTCATGGCTAGGTATCAATGACTTGATGTCGGAGAGAGAGACAGGCTGGAACAGAAAGGAAACAGGTCTGAAGTAGAGAGGTAGATCTGTAAATCATTGGCATGGAGATGGTAGTTGAATTTGTGTTTGTGGTTGAGATTACCCTAAATTGTAGAGGGAGGAGATAAAGAGACCAAGGATAGAGCTCTGTGGACTCCCCTCCACAGAAAGATTGAGGCAGATGGGGAGGAACCTCCACAGGATATGCAGAAGGAATATTTAGAGAGGTGAAAGAGAACCAGGACAGGTAAGAGTTATGGAAATGAAGACAGGACAAGATTTCAAGAGGAGCATTATTGACTGTGCCAGAGGAGTTGACAGGTCAAGAAGGATGAGAATGGAGTACTGGTTCTGAGCTTTGTAGAGGAAAAAAGGGCATCAGAGACTATGGTAAGAGCAGTTACAGTCAAGTGCAAGGAGTAGAAATCTGATTGGAGAAGGTCTAAGATGGAATTGGAGGAGAGGAACTCTGAACATGCCATCTATAATCCAATTATAGCGATATGGTGGAATAAAGATATGGGACTGGTTGGGAGGGGTCCCCCATATTAAATGTACAGAGGTCAAGGAGGTAGAGTTGCTGATCAGCTGGAGTAAAGATGATAGCTTCACATTCCTAGAATAGGCCTGAGCTTCAGTGTTTTTACCCAGTAGCACCAGCAGGCTCCTTTCCTCACAGGATGGCTATATTCTCTCCATATTACTCCACTACTTTGATTTGAATCTGCATTTTCCCTCATGGGCTTTCTAGTCTTCCTAAGATACCATGTAAATATGGATTTTATTAAATATATATACTGTCTCTGTTACTAGTTGATGATAATTATCTGTGGTTTAGTTTTAAATTCTGTTTTGTTTCATAGCCAGATTTGACAAGGAGTAAAAAATCAGCAAGCAGCCACAATCATGGAAGTTGACCTCAGAAGTGTGCCAGTCTCTCTGACATTGAGTGCTTGCAGCTACAATTAAAATACTGATCTCTGGTTGTGAACACAGTTATATTTGGGTATGAAATTGAAGGACAAATTGAGGTTCCTTTAAAAAATTTGGGCCTTAATCTGTATATTGAAAGCTAGAGGCACAATGTACTGCTTAAGCTCTTGAAGACAGGCTTGGAGTTAATGTCCATAATAGAATACAGAAATGAATCCCGCTTAAATACTGAAGTGTGTCTCTAGGAGACAGAGGGAGAATAATCTGCTTTCTAACATACTGCAGTGTGGCTCTCCCTAGTGTACTTGGAATGCTGGCTGGTTTACAACTAAGAAGCATAAATTCAGTAATAAGTGCAATAGCATCACCTTGTGGTTAACCTAGAAAATACTTTCCCAGTGAGTACATAGGGTTTTTTGTGTAAGCATGCCTGTAACTACATAGTTAAATTATCACTGTACCTTTTGAGTATACATGCTACCGTTACTCATTTAAGAGTTGATTCTGCAAGGTGTGGAGCCCTCCTGTGAGCTACTGAGAGCCGTGAACTCCCACTAACTTCAATGGGAACTCGCAGGATAGCTCAGTAACCTTCAGGATCAAGTCCATAATGTGTGAATAAAAAAGTCAACTATATTTATGGCTCTTGCACTATAGAATATTCTTAAAATAACATCGCAATTGAACTTTCCGTCAAACTTCCTCCTCCTTAGTGTTCTCTGTACTATATTGCGAATGTAGGGGATGTTTGTTCAAAGGGAGCAATATCACTATATATCTTCCCCACAGTGGAGATAATACTATATCTATTAGTTTATGCACACCTAATGTAGACCCACCACAAGTTCAGAGATCAAGTTTTCCTCCATTTCTCATAATTATCACCTGCTCCAAAAAGCATCTCCCAACATACTGATAAACATGCAGTTGCTAACTTCAGTGTCACAAGCATAGAAAATAGGAGTTTAGCTCAAACTTTCTCTAGTGTAGGGTTTCGATTATTTTTAGCAGTGCCATAATGCCTTGTCCCGATTGCCCGTATTTTTGCACATGCATTTTACACTAATGGTCATCTTTCCAGGGCACACTAATGAAACCATGGCATGCTGCCTGTGAATAACCTAACTGAAAGAGAGACTAAACTAATTTTTGGTTGTTAGTAGCTCACTACACTTGGTGGATCTCCATCTTTTAGGTCATGATAAAATTTTTGTAGTTCTGTTACATTCTTGTGGCTCAATTTTTTTACTGAGGTTTCTAAAATGCTCAGTTGGAACTGGTTTCAGGAAATCCATTTTAAGCTTTAACAAAGGGCTTGTGTTTCCTCAACCATTGCACATGGGTAAGGTCTTGTCAGTTTCACTTTCTGCTAAAGGCTCCTGTGAATAGTTCTCTCTCTCTGTCCCACTTCCCACTTTGGAGATGCTCAATAATTAGTAATTTCTAGCTATAAGTGTACATAACATAGCAGTAGTAGCAGAATTTGAACACCAAGTGCATATCTCTCTGGTAATTTTTTTTGTTTTTACTAAGTGTCTCTTCTGTTGGTGCTGAATCGGAGTAAATGGATAGGAGAGTTTATTGCATTGGTGCTGTTTTCTGCACAGAAAACCATTTTGACAAATTGTGTCTTCAAAGATCCTCTATCTAAATCACTGGATTTATGTCTTGCTTCTGATACTAGTTATGGAAAAGCTTAGAGCTGTCCTCCAAACCACAGCTATTCTTTCTGGAACTTTTGGGAGCTCCTGCTTAGCTATGTGCTAGGGATATTGGGAGCTCATTACTTGGATGGTCTTTTTTTTTTATCATTAGTGGGTTCTATAGATGTAACTCCACAGAAATGCTGAATATCTTCAGCTAGATTAATAATAATCCCAGTGGTAGTTTAGTGTGGTAGTGCATTCACCATACACGGAAATGTAAACAATGGCAGCTTGGTTAATTTATAGTACTATAAACTTTAATTATTTATAGTTCACCTAGACTGTTTTGTAAAATAGTTGAATCAATTTCTAAACAGAAAACTATTCCGACTCAGAATCTCCAGAAACCTGAATTATTTACAACCTGTGGAGACACTATTTATAAACAGTTGAATCAGTTTCCAGTAGAAATATATATATTTTTTTCCTTTCCAATCTCACCAGCTGGGATTTGGAAACACACTACATACAGTTCACTTTGGAAATGATTTCAAATTTCAGATAAACTCTTATATTATTCTTTATTAAATGTATACATGAATATCCCAGAGTAGACAGACCTTTTACAATTTTTCTAGCTGTACCTAGGCTGTATATTTGCTCAGTATGATCCACTTGTTGCTCCCTTAAAAGGCCATTTAAAAAAAGTTGGCTCTAGACTATGGGTGAAATTCTGTCTCTTGCTCCAAGCTTATCTTGGCATAGGAGGAAAAGAGATTAAAAGGTAACATCAGGAAGCTGGTTACAGCTCCCTGAGTCTCAAGTTGCCTCAACTCAGATGTACAATAGCATAGAGCAGCTAGCTAGGGGCCCTAAAGAGGGAAGAGCCCCTCCACCTGTGTCATTACCCCCTGCTCACTTACCCAAACCATACCCGGCTAAGCTGGAGGGGAGAGGAGACTGGCTTAGGAGTGACTCTGCAAGCTTTACACATTTTGAGAATTCCCCTCTACCTGGGAGATTGGATTTGGCTTAGAATGTGCGTAAAAGATGTGTGCATGATACAGTATTAGAAATGTGTGTATGTTTTTTCATTGGATTTAAACTTACTCCCTAATCTTACATAGTTTGGTATAACCTTTGTTCAGTCTCTGTAATGATAATAAAGTGGTTATCAGAAGAACAAATATATAGCAGATTTTGAGGACGCTGAAGCAATACTTAGGAAGAGTCATCTTGTTTCTTGACCAATTTGGAAACAGTTGGAAATAAAGAAATTGAGCAAGAGAATAAATTCTTCAATTTATTGCCTCTTTTGTAGAAGGACAAACTTTTTGTTAAACCTTGATGAAGTTAACTTGATTGCACATTTACTGCTTGAAATATTTGAAGTTTGTTTTGAGACAGAAGGATAGGTATAGAGAATGAATATGGCAAATTATGCAGCTATTTTAGTACAGTTATTCTCACCTTTTACTAGCTCATGACCCCATATCCACAGTATCCATCTTAAATTTTGCTTTTTTTCTGGGGGAGTGAGGGGAACAGAAAAGACCCAAAATACTACTTCCCTATTCTTATTGTTTTGTCTTGGTTTTTGTAAAAAGAGCAGGAATACTTGTGGTACTTTAGAGATTAACAAATTTATTTGAGCATAAGCTTTCGGGGGCTACAGCCCACTTCATTGGTTTTTGTCTTACAGTATCACAAGTATTCAACATATTATTTTGTATATTTGTCTCATGCTGTATTGTGATACATATTTTTGTGATTTTTTTTTTTTCCATAAAACATGCTCACTTCAAGTTTTCTGGCTCCCTTCTATCCCCACTCCGACTTTGCAGCATCTCTTTCCACCCACCCAGACAGCCAGCCAAGTTTCTCACACTCCTGTCTAGGGTGCTACCTGAGCATAAGGAAAAGGTGGCCCTGAGGCCTAAAAAGGAGCTGCAATTCTGGATACTAGGCAGAGGGAGGAGAGAGGAGCCGAAAGGAGGCAACTCTCTAGCTGTTGAGTGAGCCCTGTTGGCTGAAGAGAAGTTCTGTGTGTTGAAGTGAAGGTCAAACTCCCTGTATCAGTGGAGAAGCTGATGGCAGGGGTGGGAGAGTAAAGGCTTGGGCAGTTAGTGCAGCAGCTCAGCATTAATAGGCAGAAAGCCAATTTTATCATCTTTCTAAAGATTGATTCTGACCATGACCCCTTCTTGACCCATCTTGAGCTTATGCCATATCCATTGAGAAACAGAGATGTAGCGAAAACAACACCAATTAACAGATACTAAGCACAGTTTTAAATATCCTGAACTTGCAGCTGAATTGTTGTCAAGCAAACTAGCTAATCAGTCCTCTTCTCACAGAGGAGCTATAAGCATTTGTTACAAAATGCCTTTAGAAATTAATGAAGGAAAAAGCATTATATTGGACAGTTGAATTACAGCAATGATCACACACAGAGGTTACTTTAGCTGAAGTAACAAAGCAGCGTGTTGTGCACATTTTCAAATCTAATGTGCAATAATCAGTTTTCTAAATTGATTGTAATATGCAATAGTCATTTACCTTTATAATAACTCGCAGATCTGAAACTGTTCTCCAGAGAGTCTAAAATCACACAACGGTTTTGGTTTTAGGTTTTTTAGTACAAACTTGGGTCTTGAATTGTGCTCCCCACCCATGTTGTAGGGCAGGAGAAAATGGTGGAAGGCAAAGTAGTATTTACACTGCATGCTCTCTGACATTCTGCAGAAAGAGGGTTTTAATTGTGAGTCTACTTTGAAGAGTCACTTCGTTTTAAAAAAAAAAAGAAAAAAGGGGAGGGGTACCTTCTTACCCCACACATCTGTATTGCGTGACTTTAGTGACAAAATAAACTTTCGCTTCTCTTCACTCTGTTAGCCCGACAGAGGCAAGACAACTACAGGAGACTAAGCTGGAGTCTGTGCTTTTTTATTTATCATAAACCAAATTATTTATTAGATTTCAATCAGTTTTACTCGTACTAACCTGTGAAGAGGTGCACGGGAATAAATGAGGAAATAATTTTGCACTCAGAACCTTTTGTCATTGGTGGTATGTGAGAAGGAAAGAGCCCAGTCTGACTTTCAGATCTCAGAGTCAGTTTTCAGGGCCTGAAGTTAGAAAAAAACAAAACAAAAACCTTTTTGTCACAGTTCAGGGCAACTGCATTTATATTCCCCTTCTATGATCCAGCAAGGGCCCCCACACTAGGCTTCTGGTTTTTCTGGCCATCATCGCCAACCCTCTGGAGTGGAGATGTCTCATTCCATTTAGACCAGGATACTTCCAGGCTGCACAGGCTCCTGACTATACTGTAATATCTCATCAAGAGACTCTGCCTAAGGAGGCCTGTTTACTTTCTCTTCAGAGACTAATAACTAAGTAAGGTACCAGACAGCACCTCCTATGCAAGCCTATTTTATTCAGAAGGTGGTAAACACTACAGAGAAAACATATTAAAAACAGTAAGAGAATCTATGTGCATGTTAATAAGCATACCAGAGATCACCCCAACCCTAACATGGGCTCTGGCTGGAGCAATCCTTCAGAACCCTCACCCCAAAGGGTTTTCTTGTGGTTCCAAATTCATCAGAGCTTCAGCTCAGAACAAGCACAAAATTTAATCCATCTTTATATAGTCCAGGGGTCTTTGATCTGCAATTTCCAGTAGTAGGTAATAGTAGACAATGGGTGTCTTCCCCAGGGTTTAGCTTCTCCCAACTACCTCCTAGGAAACCCTTTCACATATATTGTGAAATAGTTATTTGAAATTCCTAACATTTACATTAGTCACATCCCTAGAAAAGTTACAATCAATCTACAATAATACATTGCTTTTTTTAATGCAATGAGACCAAAGGTATTCAACCTAATTCAGTAAAGTTTATCTTCCATCAGGTTTGTCCAGGATATTGTCAATCTATCCCGCCTTTTACTTGTAAACTGAGCAAATTTGAGCTTCAGCCAGTGAAAGATAAACATGGAACCTTTTACAGTAACTTTTCAGAATCGAACCACACTTTAACTTATAGCTGGTATTCTATAGGAGCCCCTCCATTGGAGTCTACCTTGGTGACATGCTGAATTAGTCCATATTTCAGGTGCCCTATCCATGCCTTTCTCTAACTAGCACCACTTTTTGGATAGTGGTGTCCATTTCCAGATCCCCGGGTTGATTGGGATGTTATGGCAGCTTGTATCACTGGTATCTTTATCCTCTGCTTCAGGTGGACTTCTTGCCATTGGGGCCTGTAGAGACACTCCCACTGGCAGAACCTGGAAACAAATGTATCCATCAGTCTTTACCTCCTATGGTACTTCTCTTTGTTGACTATGCTTACTGAAATAAAGTATTGTAGTAAAATGCACATTGTTTTCAGGAACGGAATAATGCACTGCAGAATATGCATAAGAAAATAAAAGATCTGGAATTGGAACATAATGACTGCACTGACATTCTCCGGCGACAGGCCAGTGAACTTGAATACAGTACTGAACGAGAGGAGAGACTTAAAAAAGATCTTGAGGTAAATACTTCTCATCTGTTCAGATTCAGTGGGTGTTTTTGTGTGTGTGTTCTCCATTTAATGAGATTACATTAATCCTGGAATTCTATACAGGGGCAATTTCTCAAGTTAATGTTATATCATTTTGTATAACTCGTGAATTGTTCATGCCTGACTTTCATTTAAGATGGAACATGACCTACCTATTCTGTAACTTACTGAGAAGCCCAGTAAACCAACACAACTAACTTGTTGTGTAGTCAGAGTCTAGTCTACTGTGGGACTGGAACACTGGATGGAAAAGGGCTCAAAGGGGTAGTGTAAGGAATGAGCTCAGTGCACCAAATAATAAATAATCGTCTATTTTGGTATTATTTTAAGAAAAGCATGCAAATGTTATTCACTCACTGATGGCTCTAACTCACACAGTATTTTGCTGAACCTTATCGTTATAATCACAGAAATCATGGGCTGTTGAACAATTTCTATAATATGTTGAATTGGAGGGGTGGTAAGGGTTTCCAAGGGCTGTGACAGACTGCTTCCCCTTACTGAGTTCCCTAATCAGTGACGTGCCAAATGTGCCAGATGGCTCCATGGAAGTGAAGGCTTCAGGGCTTTTGCTGGCTTGGTTGGTAGAGAAGCAGCATCAGTGGTTCTGTACAGGGCCGGCTCCAGGGTTTTTGCAGCCCCAAGCAACAGAAGGGGGGGGAAAAAAAAAGAAAAGCCGTGATCACAATCGGTGGCAGCTCCACCATGCCGCTTTCTTATTCGGCAGTAATTCAGCGGCCAGTTCTTCCCTCCGAGGGGGACTGAGGGACCCGCCACCGAATTGCCACCAAAGAGCCTGACATGCCGCCCCAAGCACCTGCTTGCTGGGCTGGTGCCTGGAGCTGGCCCTGGTTCTGTAGGACTCTGACTTGGACAAAGGCAGTAGTGTTTCTCTTCCTCTTACCCCCCACTTCAAGCCAGCAGGTGCCCCAATCCTGTATCTCCTTCACCAAGCAATTAACCAAAAGGTCTACAAGCCCATCAGTTTCTTCCTATGTACAAACTAACAAAAATAGCACCCCTACTCCAGCCTTATTAGATATTGGTGTTCCAGCATTCAGGCTAGAACACTTGCTTTATCATGCCTGTCCGACTTCGTGCCCTCTTATATGGAGTGGCATTGTCTTATCCATCATTAGCAAAATGAAAGGGATCCTGCTTTGTAGCCAGAAGTGAAGGAGAGACCTATGAAGAAAGAAATCAGAGGTAAATTTACATTACAACTTAGAAGATCAACATAGGCTATTATATGTAATATAATACAAGTATAGCAGGAGCTGGGTAGTGATAGTGATATTTTGGTTGTTTCTATTATAAAAGTTTCTTGTGACCTCTTCTAGAGACACTATAACACCATCATTGTTTGCAGCAAGTATTTGAAATTCATAAAGGAAAAGTGCCTTTTCTTTGTCCCATGAAATTCCATTCCAGTTTGGCTGTGATAAAAGCTTTTGAAAATTGCTACCTCCCTTTTGTCATCAGTGTTGTCAGCAAAATTTTGGCAGTATACAGCATGCTCGTATTCAGTTGTTCTAATTAGGGCTGTCAAACAATTAAATAAATTAATAGCAATTAATCATGAGATTGAAACAAGTTATTTATTGTACTGTTAATAATAGAATACAATTTATTTAAATATATTTGGATGTTTTCTACATTTTCAATTATATTGATTTCAATTATAACGCAGAATACAAAGTCTACAGTGTTCCTTTATATTATTTTCTATTACAAATATTTGCACTGGAAAAAGGAAGTAGTGTCGGAGAAAAACTCAGTTCTCACTTTTTGTTTGGGTGCAGCAAAATCAAATACTTTATTATTTCTCCAGCAATTGCAATAGAGGAAGGGAGTGCCCTGGGACACTGGGTCGCCCCAGTCCTGGACAGGTCTCTCAACA
Organism: Chelonoidis abingdonii; assembly: GCF_003597395.2. NCBI lineage: Eukaryota > Metazoa > Chordata > Testudines > Testudinidae > Chelonoidis > Chelonoidis abingdonii. Next base: position 109,152,840 of record NC_133774.1, on the reverse strand, counting down.
GGTAAACAATTACAACAAGCATTTATACCTTTATTACAGACAATAATGAGCAACAGCTGCATTTTGTTTATACATAGGCTATCCTGCTATCTTATTTTCCTTACTTTTGGGCGCCAGTCTACGTATTTGATTATCAGTGCAAGGTCGTGATAACTTCTCACACAGTTCTTTCCTACTCGCCTCACACTATCCTCCCTTCTACAAATCTCATGTCATTAGAGTTACAGCTGGCCTAACTCTTGCTAACAGACTGACATGCATTAAGATCCCCTACAAATCCTTGTCAATTCTTTCCCTTCTTCCACAATAGTATTTTTCAGTTCACCTCATACAAGTACCGTAGGGTGATCTCTTTATCGTGAAAGTGCAACTTACAAATGTAGATTGTTTGTTTGATTTTTGAGTGCAATTATGTAATAAAAAAATGTAACACTTTAGAGCCTACAAGTTCACTCAGTCCTATTTCTTGTTCAGCCAATCACTAAGATAAACAAATTTGCTTACCTTTACGGGAGATAATGCTGCCCGCTTCTTATTTACAGTGTCGCTGGAAAGTGAGAACAGCTTCCATGCTGAGGACTGGTTCTACTTGATAATAATCCAAAACAATGTGGATCCACGCATGTTTATTTTCATTATATCAGTCAGATGCCACCATCAGAAGGCTGATTTTTTTTTTTGATTTTTTTTTTGAGTGGTTCTCGTTCTGTAGTTTCTGAAATGGAATGTTGCTCTTTTAAGACTTCTGACAGAATGTTCCACACCACATCCATCTCAGATTTTGGAAGGCACTTCAGATTCTTTAACCTTGGGTCAAGTGCTGAAGCTATCTTTAGAAATCTCATACTGGTACTTTCGTTGCATTTTGTCAGATCTGCAATGAAAGTGTTCTTAAATTGAACAACATATGTTGGGTCATCATCTGAGACTGCCATAACATAATATATATGGCAAAATGCAGATAAAACCATGGAGCAGGAGATATACAGTTCTCCAAGGAGTTCAGTTACAAATTTAATTAATGCATTATTTATTTAACAAGCATCATCAGCATGGAATCATGTCCTCTGGAATAGTGGTTGAAGCATGAAGTTTATATATAAGTGTTTAGTATATCTGGCATGTAAGTATCTTGCAACACCGACTACAAAAGTGCCATGTGAATGCCTGTTGTCACTTTCAGGTGACATTGTAAATAAGAAGCGGGCAGCAGTAGCTCCCTTAAAGTAAACAATCTTGTTTGTCTTAGCAACTGGTTGAACAAGAAGTAGGACTGAATGGACTTGGAGGCTCCAGAATTTTACATTGTTTTTGAGTGCAGTTATGTAATAAAAAAAATCTACATTTGCAAATTGCACTTTCAAGATAGAGATTGCACTATAGTACTTGTATGGGGTGAATTGAAAAATACTATGAGAAAATAATGGCGCATTGTGTACTTTGTATTCTGTGTTATAATTGAAATGTAGAAAAAAATCCACAAATATTTTATAATTTAAATTAGTATTTTATTATTGTTTAACAGTGTGATTAAAATTGCAAATAATTTTTTGAGTTAATATGTTTTGAATTAATTGCTTGAGCTAACTGCAATTAATTGACAGCCCTAATTCTAATCTAAGGCTGGACCAAGGCCACTATCAAAGCAGCATCAGCATCCCTCGCTGCACTGGAAATGCCCTCCCACTTTTTACTGGCCATAAGGGTGAACAAGGGGTTGGGGGAGGGTGGGTGGAGAAGAGCAAGTGGGGGGGCAGGTGTTCAGAGGAGGGGACAGTGTGAGGGTGGGTCCTCAGGAAAGGGTCGGTGCAAGTGGATGGGACCTCAGTTCGCGCACCAGTGGCCCCCACACACAGTTGGAGGAAGCTTCTGCCACTCCTGCCTCAAAACCCCCATCTAACCCCGTAGGCACCTAAATTCTCACATCTTGGCTTGTACACTATCATCTAAGTTCTGATGCCCAGCTCTCGCCTAAGCCCTAGAGGGATCCTCAAACTGGGTGTTAGTCTGTTGTCTATCTCGCCTGTTAACTTGGGCATCTCCCCCCGCTTAGCTTACTGGCTCCTGTGAATCCCATTCTTAGGATCCTAACTTCCCCATGCATTGTATAGAGAGCCTGGGTTCTTAACACAGGGCTGTGGATACCACTAGGCAACACCTGGATGTTAGGTGTCGGAGTGCTGAGCTGAAGTCCCTATTTTGGATCTAGCCCTAAAAGCTTGTCTACACACAGTTTCTGTATTGCTTTAACTATGTCAGTTTGAAAACCCTAAATGCATGGGAATAAGCTATACCAGTATAGGCACCTTTATACTAGTAAATTGCATCCACACTGGGAGCTGTACTAGTTAATGTATTTTGGTTTAAAAAAAAATCACTCATCTAACCAAAATAGTTACATTGGTACATAAACTGTGGATCTTAGGTTCTGTTCTATCCACATGAACATATCCCTGTACCCTTGTGGAGCCCCATTGACTTCAGTGCTGAAGCAGAGATCTGCTGGTGCATAGCTCATAGCTGGATTGAAACCTAAGTGGAAGCAATAGAGCCAGAAAAAGGGGAAATCATTCTTGGTTTCCACATACTACTTTAACTAGTGGGTTGCTTCTTCTATGGAATGAAGAATCACTGAATACAGATGAAGTTACTGTGATTTTTTTTTTTCCAGTAAGTGAATTATGGTATCTCTGAACGAACTAAACAAGTGGGAATAGGTTGTTCATAAAAGCGAGAGCAATTATTTACTTATAGCTCTCTTTGTAATATGCAGAGTTGTTGAAGGAAATGATAGAAATAAAGAAAAGTATCTTACTTTAATGAGCATTTGGCAAGTTGTATATTTGAGGGAAAAAGGCCTGATTATGGCAGTAGCTTTTAAAACTGCTTTTATATAGAGGGTTAAAATGTAAATAAGAGACTTTCAACCTATTTCTATTTTATTCTTTTTGAAATGCAGTGAGGACTTTTTTTTTTTTTGGATTGCATATGAATGTTCCTTTAGTGCCCTCTGCTGGATATGTGGCAGAGAGTCATTAGTTAGAAAATAGCAAGCCTAATCTAATAGACAACTTTGCAATTATTTTTGTAGTTTGAAATTTTTTTTTCATGTTTGTGGTATACATTTGTGCTTTAATGATTCATTTTTCATTGAAAATTATTGATTGATAGATTACATGGAGTTTACTGTGTTTTATCAGTTTGTTATATTCTCATAGACTTTAAGGTTAGAAGGGGCCATCGTAATCATCTAGTCTGACTTCCTGCACATTGCAGACCAGAGAATCTCACCCACCCACTCCTATAATAGACCCCTAATCTCTGGCTTAGTTACAAAAGTCCTCAAATCATGATTTAAAGACTTTAAGTTACAGAGAGTTCACAATTTACATTAGTTTAAACCTGCAAGTGACCCATGCTGCAGAGGAAGGTGGACCTCTCCTTCCCACAGGGTCTCTGCCAATCTGACCAGAGGAAAATTCCTTCCTGACCCCAGATATGGCGATCAGTTAGATCCTGAGCACATGGGCAAGACCCACCAGGCAGATACATAGGAAAATTCTCTGTAGTAACTCAGAGCCCTCCCCATCTAGTGTCTCGTCTCTGGCCGTTGGGGATTTTTGCAACTAGTAGTCGCCGATGGGCCACATGCCATTGTAGGTAGTCCCATTATACCATCCCCTCCATAAATTTATCAGGTTCAGTCTTGAAGCCAGTTAGGTATTTTGTCCCCACTGTTCCAGAACTTCACTTCTCTGATGGTTAGAAACCTTTCCCTAATTTCGAGCCTAAACTTGTTGATCGCCAGTTTATATCCGTTTGTTCTTGTATTCATATTGTCACTTAACTTAAATAACTCCTCTCCCTCTTTAGTATTTGTCCCTCTGATGAATTTATAGAGAGTAATCGTATTTCTCCTCAGTCTTCTTTTGGTTGGGCTGAAAAAACCAAGCTCTTTCAGTCTCCTGTCATAAGGTAGGTTTTCCATTCCTTGGATCACCCTAGTAGCCCTTCTCTGCACTGATTCCACTTTAAATCCATCTTTCTGAAACATGGGACACCAGAACTGCACACAGTATTCCAGATGAGGTCTCGCCAGTGCCTTGTATAATGGTACTAACACTTTCCTTTCTCTACTGGAAATACCCCTTCTGATGCGTTAGCCTTTTTCACAGCTGTATGACATTGACAGCTCATAGTAATCCTCTGATCAAGCAATACGCGCAGGTCTTTCTCCTCCTCTATTGCTTCCCACTGATAAATCCCCAGCTTACAGCAAAATTCTTGGTGGTGGTCCCTAAATATATGACTTTGCGCTATTAAATTTTGTCCCTTTTCTACTACTCCAGTTTACAAGGTCATCCAGATCTTTTTGTGTGATATTCCGGTCCTCCTTTGTAATAACAATACCTCCCAACTTTGTCTCATCTGCAAATTTTATTAGTGCACTATCATTTTGTGTGTCAAGGTCAGTAATAAAAACGTTAAATAAGATTGGTCCCAGGACCAATGTCTGAAGAACTGCTCTAGTAACCTGCCTGATAATTCACCTTTCAGTATCATCTGTGGTAGTTGTCACTTTAACCAGTTCATCCTCCAGCTTTCAATTTTCATATTTATCCCCATCTTCTTCAATTTAACTAATTTCCCATGTGGAATTGTATCAAATGCCTTAATGAAATCCAAGTTGATTAAATCTACTGCATGTTCTTTGTCTAAATAATCAGTTATCTTCTCAAAAGAAATCAGGTTGGTCTGGCACAATCTACGTTTTAAAACCACGTTGTATTTTATCCCAAGTCTCAGAGGGGTAGCTGTGTTAGTCTGGATCTGTAAAAGCAGCAAAGAATCCTGTGGCACCTTATAGACTAACAGACGTTTTGGAGCATGAGCTTTCGTGGGTGAATACCCACTTCGTCAGATGCATCTGAACGAAGTGGGTATTCACCACGAAAAGCTCATGCTCCAAAACGTCTGTTAGTCTATAAGGTGCCACAGGATTCTCTGCTATTTTAATCGCAGTTACTATTCATCTCTATGTCCTTAACTACTTTCTCTTTCAAAATTTGTTCCAAGATCTTGCATGCAATTGAACTCTGTCATGAACAGATAGTTAAGGGTTAATGTCTCTTTTACCTGTAAAGGTTAAGAAGCTCAGGAAACTTGGCTGAACCTGACCAGAGACCAATGGGGGGACAAGATACTTTCAAATTGGTGGAGGGAAGTCTCGTTTGTGCTCTTTGTTTAGGTGATTGTTTGCTCTTGGGACTAAGAGGGACCAGACGTCCATACCAAGCTCCTCCAAATCTTTCTGAATCGGTCTCTCATTTTTCAAAACTTAAGTAGTAACAGCCAGGCAAGGCAATGTAGTCTTATGTTTGTTTTCTCAACTGGTAAATGTTTCTTTTTGCTGGGAGGATTTTACTCTGTTTGCTGTAACTTTGAACCTAAGGCTAGAGGGGTTCCTCTGGCTATATGAATACTGATTACCCTGTAAAGAATTTTCCATCCTGATTTTACAGAGATGATTTTTACCTTTCTTTAATTAAAGCTTTCTTTTAAGAACCTGATTGATTTTTCCTTGTTTTAAAATCCAAGTGGATTGGATCTAGACTCACCAGGAAATTGGTGGGGGAAAGGAGGGGGATGGTTAAAATTGTCCTTGTGTTAAGATCCAGGGTTGGATCGGTGTTTCACCAGGAACTTGGTGAAAAGCATCTCAAGGCTGGCCAGGGAAGGGAAGGTTTTGGTCAGGAAGTGTTCCAGACACTGAAATTTCTGGATGGTAGCAGTGTTACCAGATCTAAGCATAGTAATTAAGCTTAGAAGTGTCCATGCAGGTCCCACATCTGTACCCTAAAGTTCAGAGGGGGAGGACCCTGACAAAGTCAACTAACAGGCCTGTAGTTTCCTGGATCCTTTTCCCTCTTTCTTAGAATATGGAAGTATATTAGCATTCTCCAGTCATAGAATTAGACCTTGAATTTATAGATTCATTAATCCTTGCTATTGGTCTTGCAATTTCATGTGCCACTCTTAATATTCTCAGATGGAGATTATCTGGGGCCCCTGATTTAGTCCCATTAAGCTGTTGAGTTTGACTTCCACTCAGATGTGGTATTTCTAAATGGGTTTCAACTAATAGCCATTATTTAACATGATCTAAAACAGAGGTGCATCATTCTTGTGGAGATGGCCTAATCATGTATTTTTTAATTTGTAGTTCATGGGTAGGGACAACAAAATGAGATCTCCGACTAAAACAAAGAAGATTGTAGAGGATCAATGATAAAAATAGCCTTTTATATAGAACTACATTCTGGGCCCTTATCTGAATGAGTTCTGTGTCGTGGATCTTTGAGCCTCTAGCTATTATCTTGGAAGTCATGGAGACAGGAGAGATTCCAGAAGACTGGAAAGGCAAATATAGTCCCATCTATAAAAGGAAAGTAAAAAACAACCCAGGAAACTCAGGACCAGTTAGTTTAACTTCTGTCCAGGGAAGATAATGGAGGCAAGTACTTAAAGAAATCATCTGCAAACACTGGAGGTGATAGGGAATAGCCAGCATGGATTTGTAAAGAACAAATCATGTCAAACCATCTGATAGCTTTCTTTGATAGGATAATGAGCCTTGTGGATAAGGGGAGAAGCGGTGGATTGTATACCTAGACTTTAGTAAGGCATTTGATACGATCTCGCTGATATTCTTATCGATAACTAGGCAAATACATTAGATGGGGCTACTATAAGGTGGGTGCATAACTGGCTGGATAACCGTACTCAGAGAGTAGTTATTAATGGCTCCAAGTCCATCTGGAAAGGTATAACAAGTGGGTTCCGCAGGGGTCTGTTTTGGACCGGCTCTGTTCAATATTCTTCCTCAACTACTTAGATGTTGGCATAGAAAGTACGCTAATAAGTTTGCAGATGATTACCAAACTGGGAGGGAGTGCAACTGCTTTGGGGACAGGGTCAAAATTCAAAATGATCTGGACAAATTGGAGAAATAGTCTGAGTAAACCGGCATGAAGTTCAATAAAGACAAATGCAAAGTGCTCCACTTAGGAAGGAACAATCAGTTTCACATATACAGAATGGAAAGACTGCCTAGGAGAGTATGGCAAAAGAGATCTAGGGTCATAGTGGGACCACAAGCTAAATATGAGTCAACAGTGTGATACTGTTGCAAAAAAAGCAAACGTGATTCTGGGATGCATTAACAGGTGTGTTGTAACAAGACACGAGAAGTCATTCTCCGCTCTACTCTGCGCTGATAGGCCTCAACTCGAGTATAATGTGTCCAGTTCTGGGCACCGCATTTCAAGAAAGATGTGGAGAAATTGGAGAGGTCCAGAGAAGAGCAACAAAATGATTAAAGGTCTTTAGAACATGACTATGAAGGAGGCTGAAAGAATTGGGTTTATTTAGTTGGAAAAAAGAGACTGAGAGGGACATATAGCAGTTTCAGGTATCTAAAGGGTGTCATTAGGAGGAGGGAGAAAACTTATTCACCTTGGCCTCTAATGATAGAACAGAAGCATGGCTTAAACTGCAGCAAGGAGATTTAGGTTGGACATTAGGAAAAAGTTTCCTAACTGTCAGGGTAGTTAAACACTGGACTTAATTGCCTAGGGAGGTTGTGGAATCTCCATCTCGGAGATATTAAGTGTAGGTTAGATAAATGTCTATCAGGGCTGGGTCTAGACAGTATTGGTGCTGCATGAGGGCAGGGGACTGGGACTCGATAACCTCTCGAGGTTCCTTCCAGTCCTAGAGTCTATGAATCTATATGAATAAACCTGGAGTCCTACTGAAGTCAGGTGCATGAAGTGGCCACCAAAAATTTAAATAGAAAACTTGGCTGATCCTCATTTCTATTCTAAAATTTGTGTGTATCTTGAGACACACTGTGATTGCATGCCTGGGATAGGCCACACTGAAAATGCCACACTCAGGGAAGACTGCAAGAATTAGGGAAGATAGTCCCCCAGACAGGTGATTTATTGTGTAATTAGATTCCCCAGTCCAGTAACAATCTAGCTTCTGCAGTACCACACTGAACCAGAAGCCAAAAACAGTCCCCCTTAGGCATTCCAGTCCTTGGTTCTCATCCAGGAAACCCAGTCTGATACAGTGATAGGTTATTAACAATCTATTTCACCATATGTGAGGTTCTTTCTAATCCCAAGGGATCAGACACATTTACCCAGGTTAATATATATTTCAGATCTTACCCAAATATCACATTGTTAGCCAATCCTCCATCAGCTAAGTAAAGACTTATTAATAGAAGAAAAGAGTTATAAATGGTTAAGGAATCATATACATAAAAGTGATTTGCAAAGTTGTTATATCAGGTTTGTAGGAGTGATGGAATAAACTGCTGGTTTGGAAAAGTCTCTGTGGAATCACCCAAACAGATTGGGGGTCATCACTCCTTATTTAAAGCTTCCTTGTTAGAAGTCCAGTCCAGAGCAATGAAGCAGAAAATGAAGACAAAATGGAGATGTTTCAGGTGCCTTTTTATATCCTCTACCATGTGCATGGAAATTTACTGTCCCAAACAAAGCCCACAGCCCATGTGCATTGACAGATACTGTCCCAAGAGGGAGTCCGGAGTCACGTGATTATGGAGAAGGTGGAGTCTCAGGTCACATGTCCTTACATGCTTTGCTGACTCATAGAGGCGGCCATTGGTCTCTAGGTGTCTGAGGCATCCTCAGGAATGGCTATCTGGATGGGATGAGTTTCTTCAATGGACCTTTATGCAAGCTGAGTGTCTTTGATGGGCCATCAACACACAGCTGTCTAGCCTTGATGTAAATCCTGTCTCGGGAGTGTCACCCAGGAATACATCATATGCATAAGGTACAAGTACATAGCCAATATTCATAACTTCAATACAAAGATGATACATGCATATAAACATACTTAGCAAATCATAACTTTTCCATTGACACCTTACATGATATACGGTACTTTGTACAAGATTTGTTGTAATTCTGGCAGCAATAATATCAAATGGTCATTCTTATACATAGTATTGCACACTCATTAAGCAAATTAATTACACCAGGGATTTGTCTGGCCCAGAAAGTTTTTCTGGAATTGTGCCTTTTATTTCCGTTTCGACTTAGCAGTGTTTGGTCTGGAAAGGAGATTTCTTGGGAAATAAACAGCAGTCTGTGAATAAAGTCTTGTGATGTGTACAGGTGCTAAAAAACTGGGTGGGAATGCTGTTTGACAAACAGTTGTGGTGGGAAATGTGTATTTACTTTTCTTATATGAGAAACAGAATTGTCAGTTCATAAATTTCAGGATATTTGTTTTTTACACAAAAGTATGGTGAATCCTCAATATTTCATGTGTTGGAGGCTGCCAAATCATAGTTAGCTGAACTATGGGGGTCTCTTATAAGATTAAAAGAAATCCCATGACATGGCCATTAGATGCTGAGACTCCTCCAGGAGTATGGGCTGTAAATGGAAATATCCCTCCAGCTTTCATGATTGATTTTATTTATTTATTTTTTTAATCTGACCTAATTACATTGACTTTTGTGTATCCTATCAAATAGATTATCATGCATTGGGTTGGGAGGCATGATACCCTGTGGGTGGTGGTGATTTTTGAGAGAATTCTTCAGGTTTTTCTCTTTTTTTTTTTTTGAGTCACACAAGGGCTAAAAATATATGTAAAATTCACCTCCCTCTTCCTCCCCGCTATATATCTATGTTCCTTTTAAAGGTCAATTTCACTCCCTCCCACCCCCCGTCTCCCAGGAAGCTACATAAATTTGAAAGTAGAAATTTGGTATGGACATATTAATATTGAGTTGTATGTGCCTTGCTAAATATTGGGCGGACATTTATTAGAAATACAGTCGTGAACATTTGAAATTGTACTCAGGCACAAGTGCAATAGAAAATCGCATTAACACTTGAACTATAACATTCAGCATAGATGTGCTGCACATTTGTGCACACGTTCAATTGCAAAGTGAGATAGTTAATCAAAATGGCTTTAAACCAGCCAGGATATTTGCTAAACAAGTTATCCACTTCCTCTTCTCCCCACTAAAGCCTAGGAGAATGATCATAGGACAGAGACCCAAGCCCTAATAATACTTTACAGTTAGATAGCACTTTAGAAATATTATATAGGCTTCATAACAACATCCCGAGGCAAAGAAGTTATGTGTTTTGTCGGTAATCACATAGCAGTTTATTTATAGCATCTTAATTAGCACCAAAGTCTCTTTTCTGTCGACCCAGACATTAACCATAGTCCCTCCCAAACAAATCATAGTGTCTTAACGATCTCATCACTGAAATGAAGATTGTACATTCTATACTGCAATTATCTGTCTGAACTGTATTATATTTTGTTCAACTGGCAATTTCTTAGTACACCTTTACCTCAATATAATGTGACCTGATATAACACGAATTGGAATATAACGCGGTAAAGCAGTGCTCCGGGGGAGGCGGGGTTGTGCACTCCAGTGAATCAAAGCATGTTCGATATAATGCAGTTTCACCTATAATGCAGTAAGATTTTTTGGTTCCCGAGGACAGTGTTATATCGAGGTAGAGGTGTAATACAGAATGTTGAGCTTTCAGTCTTATCTGCTCATTATTTGACTTCTGAGTGCCTCATTTCTCAATATTAATATTGCATTAATAATTTTTTTTGTATGGAACACAGTAATTAAATAGAAAAATAATTTATCATTACTGGGTGTGGGGTTTTTTAGTTTTTGGTGAATTTGGCTAAATTCCATTCTTTTGATATCTGTGTATATATATTTTTTTAAATAAACATGTAACAGGGATAAAAACCAAAATAGCCTAGCAACAGCAGGGAGTGTGGATTCCTAGTCATCTGAACTAGTATAATAAAATAGCGTTCACCTAAATAGGACTATGATTTTTAAAAAGGATTTTCAAGGTGTAGGATTCTTTAAGTTAATATCTGCCTTTTGGGAATATAAATATTTTTCATATTTTTAGGCAGCTACTGTGAGAGTGAAGAAATTGGAAGAAAATATTGAGGCAGAAAGAGCAGCACATCTGGAATCCAAATTTAATTCTGAAATTATCCAGGTAAACCTGTGTTAAATATGTGTGGAATTTCCACACTTTATGATGGAGCAGCTAGTAGATCTGTAAGGCCCCAATCCTGAAAAGATTTACACCTGTGTTTACATTTATATATGTGAGTAGTCCCAATTCAGTAGAACTATGTATACTGGCAGCCTATGGAGAACTTTTTGCAGAAACAGGGCCTAAATGCATACTAGTTATTGCATGACTATAGGGGAAATTAAAAAAAAAAATTGTGGCAAAACTGTCAAAAGGAAATGTCCTATTAAAACATTCCTTTACAATTAAAATACTCAATAATTATATTTTTGCCAGGATTGCTGATGAAACTGAATGAAGATGTAAAGCACATATGCAACTGTTTCATGGGAGCAACGAACTATGTAACTCAGTCGGTAGTTCTCTCTGAAACTAATGCTTAAATATAATTTTCAATGAGCAGATTTGAATTTCAAAGAAAATGGTAGTACAGTATTGGCAGATAATAAACGTGAGCAAGCTTGGTACATATTCATCAACATTCAAATGTTATTGTCAGGTTACTCTAGATGGTCTTTCAAATAAATAGTTAATCACAGTTTATTTTAAAGAACAAACAAGGAAACTTAAAAAGGTCCTGAACTCATTTTCAAAATTTATCCTTTTCATTATTTGTGCTCTTTTTGCATTCAGACTAACTAGTGTCATTTTGTAGCCCATTTTATTTTCTTGTTCTTGTGCCCTCTAGTTCTCACTGGAAATACTTTTCTAAATGACAATAACACTAATATAAAAAAGAATAAAGAAAAAATATATTAAATTTTCCTCCTTTACAAAATATAACTGAATTGGGAGGGCAAATTTATTTGGTGTTAAGGGATCTGTTTTACAAACAGAACACTGATAAGATTTTCTGTTAATAGTTGATGCACATGGAGTTGTCACATTTCTGCTCTCCATTGTAAGGAACTCTAATCTTCGCTATCAATCCTGTGCTTTATGTTTTAATGGAACTGGATTCATGTACAAAAAATAGAAAACCTCTGACAAACTTTACCAGTGTACTTAAATGAATAAAATCTAAATTCCACTGAAGTATAGTAGTCTGAGGGAAAGCACCTTATATCTTTTTATTTTTCTCTGCTCTTTATAGTATGTATTCATATCCCTTCATGTGCTCAGCGCTCCCTCCCTCTCTCTCACACACACACACACACACTCTCACAGCAAAAGAGAACACTGCTGAAGATTAATGATAGCTTTCCCTAACTTGCTTTAATTGCTTTCTTATCATTTGGTAGTTAAGGATTCGAGACCTTGAAGGAGCTTTGCAGGTAGAAAAAGCCAGCCAAGCAGAAGCTCTTTCTGATTTGGAAATGATCAGGAAAGAGTTCAAAGAGGTGGAAAATGCATATGAGAGAGAGAAACGTAATGCCCAAGAGAGCTTGGAAAAACTCAATATGTAAGTTTATTTATCTACTAAATGTATTGTAAGCCAGCAGTAACAGTGTGTGTAGTATTATAATTTACATCCTTCTTAGGTAGCAGTCACTAGAAGATGACATGATCACACACACTTGAACAGGCCTGACATTTTATCAGTGCTGGTCCATATACACACACTCGGAAGATAGAGAAATGTGACTTATTGTTATAGGGATCATTTGCAAAACATTCATATTGGGACTTTTGCTAGCAACGTTGCATGTGACAACATTTTTTTTCATCTTAGCAAGTTAATATGGATTTGTTTTTGTTAGGGAAACTCTAATTTACAGACTTTCATAGAGAAGCTGCAGATTATTCATGGCGAGGAATGCCTTTTAGCTTTTCTATGCAGTGTTTTTGTAGCCATGTTGGTTCCAGGATATTAGAGAGACTAGGTGGGTGAACTAATGTTTTTTTATTGGACCGACTTCTGTTTGTGAGAGAGAAGCTTTTGAGCTTACACCGAGCTCTTCAGGTCTGGGAAACTTGAAGCAGGTTTTCTTTGGGTATTTGGGTTGCTCATTCCATGGTCTAAGAACTCTTTCCCCTTTCAGCCTATAATTTTGTTAAAGCTTCTCTAATGGTCTTATGGTTCTTTGTGGCTCAGAATCTCAAAATTAGTAAAATGTCAACTTCTGAGTGGTTAGAAAACTTTGATCCCAAGGTATGATTTCTTTCCTTTTTGGAAAAAGAGTGTGTACAGACATGGGGTTGGGATTAGTAAAGTATCTTTTATTTACAGTATGTACAGTTACTACAGGAAATAGCTTTGAACAGTTGCTAAGAGAAACATATTCAGTGTCTATAACCAGCACAAACAGACTGTCAGTGCTTATACACTTATTTTGATTGCATCCTGTGCTTAGTTTCTAATTAGTATATGCTTGAATTCCTCTTCACAATACACCTTTTGTTTGATATAATTGCATGCTCCAGGTGTCACTTAAAATGAGGAATGAGCCTCCCTGGTTGGTGCTTGCCCACTTTAGAATGTCTTTGCGGGCCGGGGCGGGGTTAGTACAAAAGGGGCTCCTTTTCTTAAACACAAATGACTACATTTATCCCTGGTGTATCTTTGGTGGAGTTAACCAAGGAACTCAACTATCCCAAGAATCCGCTCTCTGCTGTTAACTTCCATGCAAGCATGAAGATTTTGCAAAAATTCATTGTTCTACAAATGGCGACCCCTCCTAGATACGGAGACAAATCAATACTACAGTGTGACTTCCTACATGAGCTAATTTGTTTTTATTTGGGAGATTTCTGCAATTTTTTAACTTGTTTTGATGCTTTCCTTTTCACCTTGTGTAAAACTTCATTAAATATATGAATTTGATAGTTTTACAATTTATGGCATAATAAATTTGGGATAAGAAGTAGACTGCGTACTCTTGACCTTACAGTCTTTGGTCTAAATATTGATTAACTTTGTGCTGTGCATTAAACTTCCTTTATGAGATAACCCATTTATAAACATATTTGACTGCTTTAGTCAAAGATTATGTTAATTAGTTTATCTTTCAATATACTTTGCTCTTATTCTCCTCGTTAACTTATCCTTGTATGTGGTATCAACTCTGTGAATCCAACTCTTAGATTATTTCAGTCAAAGTCCTGGAATCAACCAAGAAAGTGATTTTAAGGCTGGACATTGGTAAAGCTGCATGGCAGAGACTTTAGGCTCCTAATGTTTTAACTTGAGTAATTCATCTTCCAGTCCCCAGTCCTCCTCCCTCTTGGTAGCTAGAATAGTGTAGAATCCACTGAAGTCCACTCAACTTAGTAAACCAATTATCTCTTATTGTTTTACCTGTCCTAATATGACTGCTAAAGGAAAATATTTTACTGCTTTAGTAAAAATTTCCAGAGGCTTTCTCTTTCCACTATCCTTTCCTTAAATATTTTTTATTTCTTCCAGGAAATATTTACTCTTTCAATACAATTTTCCTACCAGCTTTGTACTGTTCTGTTTTCTTAATGTCATATTCTTCTAGTATGCGCTTCCCCCCCCAGCTGTTTTCAAATTGCACAAATATTGTGCTTGATCAGAGGTTCCTAAGCTGTGATCTGTGGAACGCTTGCAGGTGATCACATGTTGCCTGTTCCATTTCCATGCTTTCATCTGCTAAATCTTACGAAAAGATATCTAAAAATACATAAATATTTTTTCATTTAAGAAACTCCTGTAATTGCCACAGGGAACTTATATAATTACAGATGTGTAGGGGTGGTGGTTCATGCAACTGTCTCATGAACCTCCTTTCTCCCATTCACAGCCTTTTTATATAAACATGGTTCCCACCATGAAAGTATGTGATTTTCTTTGGTAATCAGTAGGTTCGGAGTGATCAAAAGGGAATATTTAGAAAATGAAGGCAGGAGGCAAGCAAAGTAGTACCCTTGCATTAGAATGCTCTTTAATTATCCGTAACAGCCTAATTTGTTGCCATCAGGTTTGCCCACTGACTGTGGTCATCTGTTTTCTCCCTGCCACTCCCACGCTACAATTCTTCTCTGTTTTTTCGGTTTGTCCTCTCCACCACCATTTTACATCAGAAGTCTATTGAGACCAAGCAAACATCCAAAAGTAAAACAAAATGCGTACCTCTGGAATGTTTCCTAATCTTGGACTCTGGCATGACTTCAGAAGGGTATGGGGTGGTGTAGAGAGAGAACTCTGTATCCCTGGCTTCCTCAGCATGCTTCACTGCAAAGAGGAACAAAAAAGGAAGGCCAGTATCGGATCTAGGTCATTTGAAAGAGGTCCCATCTGCTATTTGCTATACCTCTGTTTTTTCTCTTCACATTTAGTGTTCCAAACTATCAGATCTCTTGCGTTAAAACAGGATGCAAAAAAATAGTTATGGACCTTGCTTTACCAATCTAGAAGCAAAAGTTGGATGATGGAAAAAATTCACAGGTGCTTTTATTTTTTAAACGAAAAAGGGGTTAAGATAACCTAAATTGTTCCACACATAAAATTGGGTGCTGAGAATAAAACAAAGTGGTTTGGATACAGTACTCTTTAACTTTCCATAAATTTTGTTTTATTAAAGTAACTCAGTGGGTTCTGCCTTGGCAGTTATTGTTAGCAGGGACATGCACTTGCAAGTGCTGTGCATACTCAGCTCCTGTTGTCTTTACTGGGACCTGAGGCATCGCAGAGCCTTGCAAGATAAGACCATATATGTGTTTATTCATAGATTTTTGTGGACATAGTACGATAGCATTATTTGATCAGATGTGAATATGGAATGTTGTCTAGTGATTACAGCATAGGGCTTGACATTCAAAATCTGGGTTTTATTGACTTCTTTAGTGGCCTTGAGCAGTCACTTAACTTGTCTGTGCCTCTTTTTACACCTTTGTGAAATGGGAATAATACATACCAATGTAACCATGATGTTAAGTCTTAATGTTTTAATTGCTTTGATATTTGAATGTGCTCTGGAAACACAAATTATAATAATTTAAGAATAAAAATTAAACCTTTTAGAATTAGACCACATTTTCATGATTGTTTGAACATCTGTTTGAAAGTTTGCAAATAGTTCAAACTGTACAACACACAACTTAGAATAGCAGACAACCATATTTGATATACGGTATATGGATAATTTGGGTGCTACTGTTGCACATTAATTTAATAATGGTTAAAACCAGCAACTTGAGGTAACTTTGGAACTATTGGAAGTGGTGAATTTTTTGTTTGTCAGATGTAATCTACTCCATAACAAGGCCTAACTTATTTTTAAATTTATAATTTACACTAAATCATAATACAAAATATTTACAAATTATAAAAAAATTCATAACCATGTTTTTAGCTGTCTTTCACAATATCTTTAGCAAAAACAGATTTACACAAATCTCAGTGCTCTGTTATATTGTAATTGTTCATAAGAATAATTAAATATTAGATTGCATTCAGCTGTCTCAGATCTAATAATCTGTTGGATCAATATCAGAATCATTATCTAGGTTAAGAGACCTGCTTTTCTTTAAATTGAAAAACAAAGGTTTTTGCATAACCATAATAAGTATAATTTTTTTGGCCTTAAACGTAAGCTTGGAAAGAAATTAGAAAAACAGGAAAAAATGAATAGCCAGTTTTTCCTTAGGGAGCAGCAGTTTTTTATTTCTGAATGACTTTTAGAAATATATTTTGACTATGGCTAATCAACTTATTTTGATAAACTAACACTGGATTGTGAGAGGACATAACTGTTACAGTTATGATACCACTAGAATTAGAGATATTGATCTATAAATTTAGTACTAAACCTTTAATAATAGATTTATATTGTAAAAAAAAAAATACCTACTGGGAGGATTGAAATATTAGAAAACCAAAATTAAAATAGCCAGCTATAAATGGCATAACCATTTTAGAGCTTAACTAACATACTTGATTAGTACATTAGACATAGAGAAAGGATTATCGACTCTAGCATCAAAACTAAACAGTGGTGTTCTACTATTTCACCTCTGTTGCTGATCTGGGCAATTTTATTAGCTGCTATATCAGCTTGACTTTTACCAATTGAGTATTTTACAAACAAACACAGCCCTCCCTAGGGTTGAGAAGTGCCAGTTTAAAGTCAAATAGACAAATGGCAAGTCTTGTAATAAAGTTTAAAAGAAACAGACCCTCACCAGAGTTCCTTCCTCCCAACTATTCCTGAGTTTCCAGACTCTCCCCAAAGATCTGGTGATTAAAGTCAAAAGCAAACAAGTAGAGTTCTCCCTCACTCAAAGGGGCTGTTGGCATCTTCAACCTCCCTTTTATAAGGGAGCAGATGACTGCTACTATCTTGCCACCCCCTTTCCAATTATGCTTTGCTGTGGAGGCCTACAAATCTCGTCATCCTCTGGGACTTGGGACTGCATTTCCCAGGATTCCCTCTGACCAAAAGTGCAGAGAGCCCTGACTCTCTCTCACTTCAAGGCTGTGATCCTCTGCCCTAGACAGTCTGGGTTCTCTCCCAAGCCAAACTGCCATCATGGAACAACCTCCCTTCTCTCAGTGATGGTTTCCCTTGTCTCACAAGTCTGTCTTGGATGGCTCAAAAAGGATAAACCTTCTTTACAGCAAATAGACAAACAAACAAATTCGGGGGAAGATCCCGCTGTTAAAATTCTAAAAACAAGGAAAATGATGAGATTTTTCACTCCGAGCTCCTGGACATCACCTCTGGTAACAGTGAGTAATAAGGCTAATAATTTCCCTAGCATTTAGAATTCAACCATTGTTAAATGATTGTTTGGACATCTGTTTGACATTAAAATCCTATGCCACACAATTTAGAATAGAACATAACCAGATTTCATATAGACACTGTGGGTGCTACTGTTACGTTTTAATTGAAAGCTGGTTAGGCAAGACTTGCCTGGAGACTGAATAAAAGTCAATTTCTGAGGTAATTGAACTGTGGTGAATTTTGTTCATTAAATGTAATCTAGAGGCCACATCACGACCACTAAACCTATTTTACTTATGACTGCAGGCACAGTACACACACTTGGTTATCTTAAGGGGAGGTACTATTTCCTTATAGCCTTTCATTTAAAGAGTGGATTTTTTATGAAAAAAAGTAAAGGCAAGTTTTAAAGCCTTATGGCATGAAAACACGATATATAGTACAGCTGTCAATTGTGTTTAAAACTATATAATGTTGGTTGACAAAAATATATTTGAAAAACCTGTTCTAACACTGAAACTTTTCAGATTCGAAAAAGAGTATTTTTCTACAAACAAGCAACTAAATGAAGAGATTGAGGAAAAGAAGAAAGTAATTACAGACCTCTCTGAGAGACTCCAGGATAATGAAAAAAGTTGCAAAGAATTACAGGAGGAGCTTGCAAAGGTAAGAGAGAAACCCTGTGGCACTTGCTTTATTGGGCCAGCAGATGACATTGTATATTTTACTATATAAAAAGCTGAAGAATGTTATGAAAATGATTTGATTGCACTGTACGTCTAACCTAAGGGTATGTCTACATTTAAACTGCTAGAGAGGCACAGCTGCAATGGTGCAGCTGCATGGCTATAGCACTTCAGCCTGGATGCTATCTACATCTACCCCTATTAGCATAGTTAATCCACCTTCCTCAGAGGTATGTCAATGGAAGGACTCTTCCATCATCCCAGTGCTGTCGACAGCGGAGGTTAGGTTGACATAGCTATATGTCTTAGGAGAGTGGGTTTTTCACACCCTAAGAGATGTAGGTGTGCCGATTGTAAGTTCCCTGGTATAGACCAGCCCATAAGCTCTGCCACTGTCTTGCTAGTATGGCTTTGGGCAAGTTACTTCACCTCTATGCCTAAGGCTATGTTTACACTATACATAGCAGGGAGGGTGCCATCATGCTAGTCAGTGAGCTACAGCGAAAGTCTGCATCAGAAGGATCAGCAGGCTTGTTGCAGTCAATTAAAGAAAAGGGAAACTTGGTAGGAGAAACATTATATACATCCACCCATGAGGAACATGGTCCCAATTTGATTACTTTCCCCACCCCAGCTTTTCTCTCGGACCTTTTCAAGCATAAAGTCATAGAACAGGACTTTACTATAACAGGGTTTAAAAGAGAACTAGATAAATTCATGGAGGTTAAGTCCATTAATGGCTATTAGCCAGGATGGGAAAGGAATGGTGTCCCTAGCCTCTGTTTGTCAGAGGGTGGAGATATCACTTGATCATTACTTGTTAGGTTCACTCCCTCTGGGGCACTTGGCATTGGCCACTGTCGGTAGACAGGTTACTGGGCTGGATGGGTCTTTGGTCTGACCCAGTATGGCCGTTCTTATGACTTCCACCACTGGTGCAAATCTTTGGATTTCTTGCATTGCTCTCTTGGCTGCTCACTCCAGTGTTTAATACTTTACTTCTACCATGACTTCTCCCTTGTCTTTCTCCCACTTGTGTCAAAATTGTATTAGTAGGTCACTGCAGGTACAACTGCAAGAGCTCATAAGGGGACGGGAATGGAAAATTACTCATCATTTCATTTTTGCCTAACCCCAGCAAACAAACTGGTCAGAAGTATCTTTGTTTTTTTTAAATAAACCAAGTGGTTGATGATCCCTGGGTTTGTATTTATTTAGATTATTTAATAAAACATAGTATTGCTGAGTCACATTTCTTATTCAGACTGCTAACAATGCCCCTTCAAAAACTGGTAAACTAATAAACCTGTTTCAGCAAAAACTTGACTCTGTATCCTCCTGGACTGGCTGTTTCAATGGAGTGTTTCCTCCCAGCTCCTCTCTTTCCGGAGAAGAGACCAACTTCTTCCATCTAAGGTCAAGGTACTAAGGGACACTCGCTCTAAATTAAGCCATCCTTTCTAAACCCCACAGAACCCGTAAGACAGGAATGCAACAGTGCCTTCTTGACCACTGCCAATTGCTGGCTGATGTTTAAAAGTGTAAAACTAGAGCTGGTGAGCTGCGGGCTGTGACGATTCTCAGTGGAACGTGGATGAGTGCATACTCTCGCCATGTCATATCTCTCGCTCTTTTTTCCTCCTCCTGTCTCCCTTTTTTTTACTTTGCTTAGGAGAATGTAAATTACACGTATATGCTTTTTGCCACTTGAGAGATTAAGGCTTCAGAAGAAAATCCTATATAGTTTATGGTAAAGCAGAAAGGAGCCCTCAAAACTAGCATTGCAGTGTGACTGAAAGGGACATATTGGGTAGGTGGAAAAAGCTGCTGAGGTGACTTAAATCCTCAAGACTGCCTTGAAGAGGCAGAAATATGCAAGCCACCTTTTAAAAGGCTTGTTCAGGAGAGGTATTCAAAGCCCCTTTCTGGATTAGATTTTTTTTTAAACTCAGTATTTTTCTCTGAAGACTTTTTTGTTTTTTGTTTGAGAAGCTGGAATAGGTAGAGTGTGTGTTTTTGTTTTTTCGTGCTGAAGAGTTTTTATCATTTTTATTGTTAAAGCAAAAAGCTCTGGCTAAAAACTGAAATATATATGATATATTTTATTACCAACCTGCTCTTTTTCTGAACTGAAATTCTCAGTGGGAGAAATGTTAATACTTTTATTCTCTTGTATAATAATTACTGGTACTTTCTCTCATTCCTTTTGTTTTAAAGTTAGACCTTCTCAATGCCCATTTTTTTTCAGACTCAGATAATCTCATTCTATGGTTTCCCACTGATCTGCTCTAATACAATGATTTTGTTTTAAAACATTTCAGGAAATATTACCAAACATTTAAAATATTTTAAGGACAAACTCTT
Source organism: Chelonoidis abingdonii (assembly GCF_003597395.2). Lineage (NCBI taxonomy): Eukaryota > Metazoa > Chordata > Testudines > Testudinidae > Chelonoidis > Chelonoidis abingdonii. The sequence continues at coordinate 109,132,014 of NC_133774.1, read as the reverse complement.
GTTTTTTGAAGTAACTTGTGTTGGGACCAAGCTCATTCTTTGGAAAATTGTTATATTAAAAAGAACGTTTGTCTTTATGGCTCCACTGCATATAAAATAAAGCATTTATGCTGCTTTTAATTTAAAAGTTCAGCATGTTGAAAAAGTCTGCCACAAATCTGCATGGATCAAGTGTGGTAGAATCTGTTAGTACCAGACAGGATTGCCTGGGCAATATTCAGTATGGGCAAGATCTCAAGATTTCCTTGTGTTATTGTTAGGGAAACTGTTTTCAGACTTGTTGTTCTTTCTAACTAGAGCTTTAAGAATTTAGAGTTTGAAGAATAAGAATTTGGAAGAATGGGTATATACATTGTAGTTCAGAACTGGCTTTAAATCAAAATGGCTGCATCTCTATACTTGGCCTCTAAAAAAGAAGTTGTGGCTAGAATTTTTTTTTTTAAGATGCTTTTGGATTTCGATTCCTGCCGTCTAGCACCAGATAAACCCTAACTTTTTAGTTCCTGAAGAGAAGGAGAAGTTGAAGCTTTTTATTTTGTGTGGACGGAGTTGTAAAAGTATATAGTGAAGGTTCTGGGAATTTATCATTTTATTAATAAAGTATATTAGGAAACAGAATGAACTTTATTTTCTAATGCAAACTTACTTTAATGAGAATATTTAAACATATATGTTCCTAGATTTTTCAAATTCCTCACTAAAATGTCGATATTATTTCAATAAACATTTTTTCCTGCGTTGGTATGTCAGCCATATATAATATTTGGAGATTCTGAAAGAATGCTTAGCTGCTTCTAGACTATTAAGAATTGAAGGTCATAACATAAGTCACTGCAGAGGTACTTCCTGTAGATTGGCAATATCTCAGATTCTGTAACAATTAAGTCAGGTATGTTGATACGCAGAGTATAAAACATGATTAGTTAGTGTTTGTACTGTTTTGAAGAAGTGAAGTGCTATATAAATGCAAAGGAACAGTAATGCTGATGTTAATCCAGAAAAAAAAATTACTTAATCTATTTTTGTTTGTTTGTTTGTCCCACTGAGGTTAAGTACATGCCTAAGTGCTGTCCTGCATAGGACAGACTTCAATGCTTGCTTAAGTGCTTTTCTGAGTTGAAGCCTTAGTGCAAAACAGAGGTCTCTCAAACAGAGGTTGTCAAATTTTTGAAGTTGTGCATCTAAATTGCATCTGAAAAAATATAGGTAATTGCATGTACAAATGGTTATTTATTCAGGTAAAAAATTGCATGTGCAGATGTGGGACTTGTGCCTGTAATTTGTACACATGAAATATTAACTAGTAAAACGTAAGGAGCCACTTTTGGAAAATTTTGCTATATAAAACCGATTTTAGTGTAGTGATTTCTTCTATCATACTGTTCTTCCCCACAGGTTATATCTTGGGTTTCCCTGAGACCCCACCCCTGCTCACTCTAGCCTCACTCCCTCCATCTCTTGCTCTTCCTCACTCTCACTCACTTTCAGTGGACTGGGGCAGGGGTTTGGGGTGTGGGAAGGGAATGTGGGCTCCTGGTGCGGACTCTGGTATGGGGCTGGGCATGACAGGTTTGGGGTGCAAGAGAGGGCTCTGTGCTGGGATAGGGAGTGTGGGGGAATGAGGGCTCCAGCTGGGGTTGTGGGCTCTGGGGTGGGGCCAGGGATGAGGAGTTTGGGGAGCAGGAGGGAGCCCAGGGCTAGGGCAGGGGGTTGGGATGTGTGTGGGGAGGAGCGGGGTGCAAACTGCAGGAGGGGGTTTGGGTGTGTGAGGGGACTCTGGGCTGGAGTAGGTGGTTGGGGTGTGGGAGCGGGTCTGGGCTGTGGGGTCCCGGCAGCACTTACTGCAGCTCCCAGGAAGCAGCCACCAGGTCCCTTCATCCCCTAAGCTTGTGGGCAGCCAGGGAGGCTCCACACTCTACCTTCATGCTGCAGATGCTGCCCCCACAGCTCCCATTGGTTGCAGTTCCTGACAAATGGGAGCTGCAGAGCCGGCACTGGGGGCGGGAGCATTGTGCAGGGCCTCCTTGGCCACTCATGCGCCTACGGGCCACAGAGGGACCCACACGGAACCAAGGCAGGTAGGGAGCCTATCTTAGTCCCGGATCCCCAATACACCACCGACCAGAGTTTTAACGGCCCAGTCAGCGGTGCCAACCAAAGCCGCAACCGTGCCTTTTTGACTGGGCATTCTAGTCGAAAACTGGACACCTGGCAACCCTACTTTCAGACTCAGTACTCAGAAAAATATCTTTACAACCATAAGGACTAGAAACATTCTAAAAAATGTAAACGAAAGCTTCGATCTTGCAAAAACTGGTGGGGGCACCATGAATACAGCTGCCCTGACCTCTAGTGTAGAACCTTTCTCATTCTCATTAAGTACATGCATTAGGAAACTGAGAAACCCTTTGGTATATTCTCTGCAGTGCACGTTCACTTCTATGCTTAGGTTTTCCACTTCACAAATTTAAGGAAAAAATCATAGGCTGCAATGATGGGGGAGAGGGAACTGAAACAGGAGTTAGAAAGGAAGGAAACTAAATTGTTTGTGGGTAAAATATAGAAGATTTGGCTAGTTTAAGGAATTTCCTTGTCATCTTTACTGCAATTGAAAAATAGATACTAAAATTGGCATGGAGACTTATGGACACAGTTAGCAAATGTGAGTACAGAGAAACGATGAAGGCTAAATAAACTAGAATGTGGTGAATTAAAAAAAATGGAAGGCTGAGGGGAAAAAAATACATTTGTTTAGGCGTGCTTATAAAAAGACTTTTCCGTGGGATATATTCAGTATGACCTTGTCTGTACTAGAGTGGCTTACATTAAAAAGAAAGCCTTTCTCTTACTGTGATATTGACCATACTGTTATATTTTCCTATTGATAGTATGCACTGTAAGGTAAATCCTTCTAATGTATTTGCATCCTGTGGAAAAGATAATCCTTTACAATATATTTGTAGTGGTGTTCTGCAAAAAGAAGCACTTGTGTATATATGGATTTCAGTTGTGTTGGAAATTCTTTGTGAAGTGTAGTACAAACTATCATATAGGGAAACCCATGTAAATGCTACAGGGGACCTAACACTGAAACACACATGAATAATATATTAGTAGATATACAGCACATATAATTAAAATTGAAACAGTAAAACACATTTTATAAAATATTTGAACTGAATAGGAGAGAACACAGCAGAAAATTGCATATATTTGTCCTTGTTTGCCAGTGATATGCTATCAGCTCATAAGAGAGCTTTTTGGTGGACGACATTTCCCACATTGGAAAAACTGATTGGATCCTTGGATAAGTAGTGGTGTGTTCGTCTGTATGTAATAGACAATATAGTAGAATTTTCTTGGGGCTATGGAGAATAAATTTCCTGTGCTATGATCAAATAGGAAGGAAAATGTATTCAAATAGCGAATTATAATTTTAGATCAGAAGATAAATAATGTGTAACAGGTCAGGATCAGAAATAGGAGATATGGACCTTCTTTCTTCACCACCTCTCCATTACACTGATGTTATGAAAAGGGTACTTTTAATTTTTGCTTACTTCTGACCTAATCCTTTCCCACTTGTTGTCTGGACAGATGCCATCTTTTGACTATGGACTTCTTTAATTATAAACTCTTTGGCAGAAACCATGTCTACATATTCATATGGACAGGGACTAGCACAATGGCTCCACCCCTGATGAGGTCTCTGGGTGCTACCATAATATAAATATTTGATTATAGTAAATCTGGAAGCTTCAATACTTTCAGACATATTCCTGTGCACCTGAAACTCCCATTGGATACAGCTACACTACAGTAAAAGACCCGCAGCATAGCCACAGTTCTGAGACTCTCCTCCCTTGTGAAATCTCAGAGCCTGGGCTTGGGCTAAAGTCCAGCTGCTGACCCAGCACCTGTGTCAGCTGACCCAGGCTCTGAGACTTGGTGCCGCAGGCTTTTTAATTGCAGTGTAGAAATACCCATTGTTTCTCATGTCAGACTGAGCTCTTAAATGCTACTATATGCATATGTAGCATATGTTTTAAAAATTAAGTAACTAAAGTTAGAGGCTTCCTTTGGCAGATTAATATTTAACAGAATACTAATATAACATACTCAGGGAATGTCTACATTACAGAGGCTTGACTGGTATAGTTATGCTGATATAGCAATATTGACAAGAGCCCCCTAATGTGGAAAACAGGAGTTCTTCTGCCAGCACAGCTAAACCACCTCTCCGAATGACTCTAGCTACGTCAACAGAAGCACTCTGGTGTTGTCATACTTGCATCTATGAAACCAGGGTTTTGTCGGCATAGCTGTGTCAGCTAACAGTACGATTTTTTCCCCCCACCCCGTCAGCACTCCTAGCTTACATAGCTGGGCCTGCAAAACTTTGTAGTATAGGTCAGGCCTTATATTCTACTCAATCTGGATGTACCAGAGTGAAGTAAGTGAGATGTGCTTAAAGTTAAGTGCATCCTCAAATGCTTTGTTGGACTGAGGCCTTAGTATTCCTGTGAATATCCCAATATAGTCTAATGACAGTGAATGGCCATGGCTCTTGCTTAACTTGTACAGTATTAACAAATTTAAGCTTAATTGTCAGAGATCGGGACGTGGGTGGTCATGCCTAGTGGTTGGAGCAGGAGTCGATAGCCAGTAATAGGTGTCCAGGGTGAGAGCCAGAGTCAGAGTCCAAATACCAGAGCCGAGGGTCAGAGCCAAAGTCAGAATTCAGAAATTGGAGTTGAGCATCAGAGCTGGGTTACCCTGAGTGAGACAAAACAGGGCAGGATAAGGTACGAGGCAAGGGCAGGACTGGGTCAGAATTAAAAGTAGGATTGGAGCGGGACTGGAACAAGGTGGGAGCAAGGCTGGGGCAAGCAGGCTCAGGAGCTATCACAGCCATGTGCAAATACTTTGAGCAGCTGCTGAGCTGCTGCTGCTGGGCTTAAGAGCTAGTCAGCTGACTCATCCCGCCAGTGAGGTGGTGCAGCCAAGCAAGCAGCCTAGGGCAGGCCAGCTATACTTGTTAAGCTGCCCAGAGACTTGCTGTGCTGTGGGCTCGGAATCATTCCTGACATTACTGAGTGCATATTTGGCCAGTGTCAAGTGCTTAATGTGCTCCTGAACTAAGAGTGAAATATTAAGCTCACATTTTATTAATATTCTTTACAATATTTTTCATATGAAAAGAAAACATGTCATATGCTACCTCAATATTTGTAACTACATACTAAGTTTACTTATCTACACTCTTGCAATTACAAATTTAGCCCTTCCTTCATGACTGCAGGGTCTGCTGCACAGAGGAGGGAGAAGTGTGATGTGAGGTGGTGATGGAGTGTGCGGCCACAGGACCTACTGCTGTGCTGATCCTCCCACTCTACCCCAGTGATAGTGGAGTATGGAGCTAAATCAGCTGATGGGCTGAAGCAGCCTTTGTGGATTGTCTGTGCAACTATTAGACTGGTTTGTGGGAACAGTGCCTCTCCCATTGATCTGCCCACTGCCCAGCCTGTCTGCTCAAGTTGCATGCAGGGCTGCCCTTTGAAGAAAAAACAATAATCGATGTGACATAACTATTTATTTGAAATTTTATTTCATTCCAAATCTTTTCAGACACTTTAATATTAAGCTGCCCCTCGAAATAGGACCAGCCCTGTAGGTTGAACAAAAGCCTACACACAAGGTCCCCCAGTGAAAAGCTTATTGAAAGAAAATCCAGTGCTGGGAGTTGAAGTGTTCTCCATTATTCTGTTGCTTCTGGGACATTAACTAAAAAGCAGAGTTTTTGAGATTGAAGAAACCACTATCTAACATGGAAAATATAGCTAACAATTGCACTTGGCAGGTTGCAGCTACAGTCGGTATGGGCTTTTCCAGAACAGCAGATCCTTGATTTCCATCTCATCTTGTCAGAAGCATTGTACCTTTCCAGATGTCCTTGCTGGGTGCAACAATTAACTTTGTTGTTTGTGTACGTAGGCAGCAGATGACTATTTTTATGGCAGGAAGAGAAAATTACTGTACTCTTTGAATATTTACTAATTCTGACTGCTTGAAGGGCCCCCACACACCCTCCCCTGGTTTTTTATATGAAATGCATGTTAAGTCCACACCGAAACACTGTTTTAGCTGTTTGTACTATCATGTTGTACCCGCTTGGTTTCAGGAAAACGTAATGGTGTGCAATGTGTCTCTTTATATAATTTGTTCTACAGTAGAAATGTTAATTGTAACACGAGTTTTTTTTTTTTTTGTTTACCACTTTAATATTTTTTTTCCTTCACCCATCCCCCTGTCAAATAAAGGCCAAGAAACGCCAGGCCTTTCTAACAGAGATGTATGAAAACAACATGAGAGAACTGGAGTTACTCTTGGACAGCTTTACTATGTCAAGCCAGCGGACAGCAGGTTAGTTGAAGGTATAAAATGACAGATGCATCTGTCAATGTTCCAAAGTCACTACATTGTGGGAATTCTGCAGATGCCTCTCGCATTCCCTCTTCTCAACATGCTTTGATTTGATGACATAAGAGCAGTTCTCACAGCAGTCAAGTGGCCTTGCTAGCTGAGAAAGGGTGACGGATTGTGGACCTGCTGTTGTCAGCCCAGAATTTGATTTGCAAGTGCTGGGATCTATCTGATCGGTCAGAAAAGGGCTCACTTGCTGTGTCTAAATCCAACTGAGAAAAAAGTCCTTACAATCTACCTGCAAGGGGAACAGATGTTTTGACTGAACTGAGCCAAATTCTGAGGCAACCTTCAGCAACTTAAAGGTCACATATTCACAAAGGTTATGTAGGACACAAGATGTTACACAGTTCTCTTTATAGCAGTACTTTGTACTCTGAGTTGCATTCATTTAATTTCAAACAGCATATTAGTAAATATTTTTCTGATTAGTATATAAATCTGAAATTGAAGATTTAGTGTCATTCTATCATATACATTACATGGTATTATTTGTAACATACTACTCTACAATTGAGATGGGGACTGAGATAAACAGTAATTATTGAGACACCATTAATCTGAAATCTAGTAAATTTATTTTAAAAAAGGAGGTAAAAGTAGTTTTAGGTACTACAGCTGACCGCTATTTCCCCTGTCAGTTTTTGTGATTATTTTTTTTTTTTAACAATCTTATGTTCTTAGAAAAACTTTTTTTTTTTTTTTTTTTAATTTCTCATTGATGCGTGGAACATCTACATACCTATACAAGGGAACCAGTCAAACAAAGTATTCACAAAGTGCTGTCAAACACACACAGGAAATGAACTGAATACATAAAGAAATATTTTCCTCTAATCTTTGTTATAATAATCTTAGGAATTACTTTACTTTTTACAAAAATAGGTAAAACATGTTCAGAAAAGGGGTTTATTTGTTTTTAAGTTCATGTTAAACCTAATGTGTTATGTGGTGCTATATAAATTATATCTGCATTTCTGCAATATCTAGCAACAAGATACACTGAGGGATGATGTGGCAGCCTTTCATTGATTTTCCTCTCCCCTCCCCCCCTTTTACTTTCTCTGCATTTTTGGCCAAAGAATGTTGTGACAGACTGATAATTTCCTACAATATCCTGAATGAACTTTTCTGAATTAACTTAAACCTTAATGAATTAGTTTTAACATCTTTGGAGTTCATTGTATTAAAAATGCAATTGTGTATTGTATTGTGGAATTGTATGTATTTCCATCTGAAGAAAAACGGGATGATTAGGCAAATTGACTCACGTTGTAACATCTTTAAAGAAGCTACCCCCCCATAGAAAGGTGTGCATATACTATTTCAAAGTGAATTATCCAGGAACCACCGATTAAGAAAGGGGTTTTAGATAAATAGCCTGGCTCTAAACTAGCATATGGCCTTCTTTCTGATCCGCAAATCCCTGGTCCACAGAGGGCTCCAATCCTTAGGGTAAGGCCGGAAGGACTGGGCCAGCCAGAATCCATGTTATGGTTGTGATTCATGCTAATAAGATTACTAGAATTAGTGTAGGTTCTTTTATTGTTTTTAGTGCTTTCTCTGTAGTGCTTTTTACCTGAAGAATTAAGTAGGATTGCATAGAAATCTGTATGGTAATTTATATCTGTAGTAGTTACACTTGTATCCCTCTCTAAAGAGAAAGCAAGCAGGTGTCCTTGGGCAACCTGGAAAATACACAGTGAAGGCAGGGAACCGTGCAGCCTAGAAATACACGAATCAGAAAGGAGAGAAATATGTATTTCCGCCCAGAAAGGCAATGGCTGGGGAGCTGGAATCCTTGAGAATGAACACCTTGCTGAACCACAGTGGGGAAATACAGGTGCAGTTGCCCTGAACTGTGACAAATGTCATTCCAGATAAAAAGCTTTGGACAGGCAAAGTTGAGTGAAAGAGCACTAGACCCCTTTCTGATATTTCTGTGGATTCCCCATTTCCCATAAAAGCATGGCTTCATCTGGAACTGTGATGCTATGACCTCCTCACCTGCACTTGGACCAGATAAATCCTTGCAGTCAGTTTCCAGGTGCATAGTGGGAACTGGTGAGAATTAATGCTGAAAGCGTCAACATTAACTCCTATGGGTATTTCCCCATAGGTTCACTGGGATTTTGTGCCATTAAGAGCAGCCTTTCCCAGTCTCCTCTCAAGCCTATGGCACCTCTCTTGCACAAAGGAGCTTTTGCAGGATTAAAGGGAGCGGGGTCTGCTGCTGCTACTAAGGGGCAATTCCTAAGCAATTTATAGTACTTTGAACAGGCTTTCCCTTCTTCTCATACCCTTGATGGTAAGTATCTCAAGGAGTGATCTGATCCTGTGTTTCCCTCTTAGTGGGAATTCAGTAGTTTGTTTTTAATGCACTTTTATTTTTAAAGGTGGGAGTAAATAGACATCTAAAAATAAAAAAATTTAAAGCTTCAAAAGCAGATGTAGAGAGTTGCTCCTCTGCAGAATGTCTGATTTGCTGCTGCAAGTGGGTCCTCATAGCAAACACTGAAACCTCAAAAGTGCTGTTCCAGTTTGAGGGGAGACAAACAGTAATATTCTACAGTTTGTCTTGCAGGTTCGCTGCACTTTTCAATTGATCGTGTAGTAATATTTTCAAAGATGGCTTGCTTTCTTCTTGCCTGCTTCTTCTTCTTGTATATATTTGTCTAATATTGCTGCTTCTATTATTTCTTTCATGCCCACAAAGAGACACTATTGCTCTGTGAAGTGGACTTGCAGAAAATCTAGGACCAATAAAAACAAAAAGTTGGAGCTTTTAATACTTCCTTGTGGTCTAACGTAGAAACCAACTGGAAATTAGGAATGCTAGCACGATGTTATCTGACTGCCCTGCACAAATCAGCAGCAAGGGCTTCATGGGCCACCAGTGATCCATGGATCATATTTTGGGAACTGCAGCGTAACATCAGCAAGTATTGAAAAACAAAGTCCTCAGGGACATAGGTGCTGGAACTAGAGGTGTTCAGGGCCTATCACACCCTCTGCTTGAAGTGGTTTCCATTATATACAGGGCTTACAGTTTGGTTCATGGTTCCCAGCATCCCCACTATAAAAATTGTTCCAGCACCCTTGCTCAAGGATTGAGAGTTGGCATAGATGTTCCTACTAGATGTTCCTAGTGGCCAGTCACATAGCAGGGAAGGAGAATCAACTGCGGACATACTCAGCTGACGATAAACTCCCAATGGTTGACTCCTGGAAGTGGTGCCTCAGAACTTTCTCACGTGGGCCATACATGAGAGAGACTGATTTATCACATTTCTGCACCCGCTATGACTGTTCTCTGTCAGAACATGAGAAAAAAATGTTGCTGGAATAGGTGCTTACTCTTTTAAAGATGACCTGTGAAGGGGAAAAGAATGTGTTCTTTCTGTTTCTTTATGATGTAAAAAGAAAGGCCTCAAGCAATTTTGGTTTCTAAAGGGTATCTTAAAGACCATTTTTTAACAACTTAAAAGTGTCAAACATTGAGTTCTCTCTTTGTGTTAGACAGCTTGAGAAGCAATGGGGTTCTGACATACTGAAACCTGAACAGAAGGGAAGAGAGTCTTTTAGGCTTTGTCTACTTGGCAAAGTTTAGCAGTTATACAGGTATAGTTTTCCCAGTTTAACCACCCAGGTGGACACTTACTCCACTATGAGAGTAATTTTTTTTGTTTAACTTAACCCCCTTCCCAAGTGACATAACTGTAATATTATTATTAATAACAATAATATAGTATCTGTTTAAATTCAGACCTTATCTTATACTAGTATAACTTTCCTGTGATGACAAACTGTTTTAAAATGTCGTTTTTGTTTTGCTTTTAAACATCTGTTTAATTCAAACATCTGTCAACTAGTTGAAAGAAATGCTGTTTTGTTAAAGGTTCATCAGTCCTGTCCTTTTACTTAAGGGCTGAGAGGAGAGATCTTCCAGTCTCTTTGGGTTCTTCATGGGACTTCTCTAGCAAAACAAGAAACTTGACACTCCTGATATTTCTAAAGTAAAAACAAGCAGGAAAATGTAAACAATTTTTCATAAAGCAAAAAGTCAGTCACACACACACACATGCACGCACACACGGTCACTTTTAAAGCCATGAAATTTAGCTGATAATTTTTCATTAGTTCATCTCGTTATACTTCTTGTACCATGTGTGGGATACTTTGGAGGGGATATATTCTGTGATTTTAATCACAGAACTGTACTCCAGAATATTAGCTTTCATTTAAAAAATAATTTCTAGCCCATAAGGTTTTAGAGATGAATCTCTGTAGACTGATCTATAGATTATGTATTAATTATATTGATTGATCAAAAAATTCCCAGTTATCATTTTGAGGGTTGGCATGAACAAGTGTAAACTCATGGAGTATTGTCCACCTGAGTCAGCGGAGAGCCTGAAAGAATAGCTTTACACAGTGTGAACTGACCCATTCATCTCAATAAGAGCACTGTAGAATTTGGCATTTTTCTAAGATGTAGTGTTCCACACTTTGCTACAGTCAAGCACCTATTTTGTTTTCTGTCTCATGGCCCAACTGGGACCTGCCTGCAGCTTTCCCCACAAAGGGGTGATGATTAGTTTATGTTGTGTGCTCCCTGCACTGTTCTATGGAACCAGACAGCAGGGAGTCAGAGTTAGGTCTTATTTAAGTTGAGGTGGCCTCTAGGTGTTACAGTAATACAAGTAATAGAGCAAGGATAGCATATCTAGTCCATAATTTATTTTTAGTGTAATTTTTTTCTTAATGTGGAACAGGTGACCAAAATAGCCTGTGATAACAATAACATTAGAACAGAATTATGCCCTGGGATATGCATGAACAGTTCCTATCCCATTGAATTAACTGGAAAATTTTGTGTTGATCATAGTGCAGAATTTGGCCCTAGAATAGCATTCTCACCAACTTCCAGAAACAGGGGATAAAGCAATTTACGCTCTAAGCCCTACACAAATCAGCATGTGTTTTAACGCAAAGTGTGACTATGGTAATAAAGATGGACTAAGAAATAAGTGAAAAGTTAGTGTGTCCAAGAGTGAAATATCTCTTAAAGCCCTCTTCTGTACTTCCTGAAGTGATTAAAAGAGGGAAATGTAAGTGGTTGTTGGCAATATTCTGATTTTGCAGGCATGTCTGATGTTTCCATTGACTGCAGTTGGTGCTCCATGTGAGTATCCAAAGCCAGGCTTTGTTTAATGCTTCACAGTTGGTTAAGTGATACTTACCTTTCCATTTTTTATTAGAAAAAAATAAACTAAGATTTTAAAATAGTCAAAAAATAGATAGATAGGGTGCTCCTGCAACTATAGTTTTATAGAAAGTTGTTCCTGGTCTGACGGATAGGTTTAGAATACAAGACACAGTCTGTGTGTCCTGACTTGCTGTGTTATGCTGGAAAAGTTGCTCAGGGTCTGATTTTTTTTCAGACATACTGAGCAACTGTAGCTTCTATTGACTCCAGTGGGTGTTGGCGCTTAGCATCTCTGAAAATCATGTTCTTTAACCTCTTTGTTTCTCAGGCCTGGTCTACACTATGCGTTTATGCTGAATTTAGCAGCGTTAAACCGATTTAACCCTGCACCCATCCACACAACAAAGTCCTTTATATCGATATAAAGGGCTATTTAAACTGGTTTCTGTACTCCTCCCCGACGAGAGGACTAGCTCTGGAATCGGTATTGGCATGTCGGATTAGGGTTAGTGTGGCCACAAATCAACGGTATTGGCCCCTGGGCGGTATCCCATGGTGCACCATTGTGACCGCTCTGAAAAGCAATCTGAACTCGGATGCACTGGGCAGGTAGACAGGAAAAGTCCCGCGAACTTTTGAATTTCATTTCCTGTTTGCCCAGTGTGGAGCTCTGATCAGCATGGGTGGTGATGCAGTCCCAAATTCAAAAAGAGCTCCAGCATGGACTGTACGGGAGATACTGGATCTGATTGCTATATGGGAAGACAAATCTGTTCTATCAGAGCTCCGTTACAGAAGACCAAATGACAAAGCATTTGAATAAATCTCCAGGCTATGATAGACAGAGGCCACAGCAGGGACTCAGCACAGTGCTGCGTAACGGAAAGCCAAAGAATCAAATGGATGCTAATGGAGGGAGGGAGGGAGGGGGTACTGAGGACTCCCCGCAGTCTCCGAAAAGCATTTGCATTCTTGGCTGAGCTCCCAATGCCTGTAGGGTCAAAAACATTGTTGCGAGTGGTTCAGGGTATATCTCATCAATTTACCACCCCACCCTCCCCGTGAAAGAAAAGGGAAAAAAATCGTTTCTCGCCATTTTTCAATGTCACTGTATGTCTACTGCATGCTGTTGGTAGACGCAGTGCTGCGGCACTGAACAACAGCATCCCCTCCCCTTCCTTTCCTGATGGCAGACAGTACAAAATGGTGGAAAACCGTCTTATTAGAAAAGGATAACACATGCCCTTATCCAGGAAAATTTACATTTAAATATCAGCAAACCCACACATTTGCACATAAGAAAAAACCAAATAATAGGACTATTCTACTGTCTTTTACCTTTGTACTTTACAGATTGGAACGAAGATTAGAGAGCCTGTAGAGACTGGTGCGGTGACCTCAGAGCCTAGAGAGGACACACACACAGAACAAAAGGACCCACACCCAAACTTCCTCCTCACCCAGATGTTGAAAGTATCTGTCTCCTGATTGCTTCTGGTCAGGGTGTGGGTGTTACCCTTTTCAGTGTGAAAAGATTATTACCCTTAGCTATCTGTTCTATGACAGCGGTGATTCTGGGTCAAATGTCGCACTTAATTCCTTCTTCCGTGAAAGCAACGGCAGACAATCATTTTGCGCCTTTTTGCCTGGATTGCCCTGGCATGATGGCCATGGCATTGGCAAACCATGGAGCCTGTTTGCCTTTGTCATTGTCATTGTATGTGTATGGTGCTGCTGACAGTATGGCATGGTACTGCAGTGTACACAGTTAGCATTCATTTACCTTGCTAGCATAGCCATGAGATGGTTACCATCCCTATTGCACGTCTGTCATTGTAACATTGGCGATGAGATGACGTTATCAATGCATTTTGTACCATTTGAGGTGTGGTCATGGGTGCTCCGGCGCTGGCCGCGCTGAGGTTCGGCACAGGTGGCACATGACAAAAATGGAATGACTCCTCGGTCATCCTCTTTCTTTATTTTTGTCTAAAGTAGAGTCAGTTCTCTGCCTAGGAATGGGGCAGTCTCCTAGAGAGCCAGGGAGAGCACAGCCATTCCAGGTGCAGAGTCCCCAGAGACTTTCCCGCAGAAATGATGAGCTGCAAGCCATTCTAGGGTGCCCCTGCAACAACCCCACCCGTGCTTTCTCTCCTCCACACCCTCCTGGGCTAACCGTCGGCTGTAATATAGTGTTCACCCCATGTTGTTGTGTTGGATGAAGTAATAAAGATGCTAGGAAAAGAAACACTAAACTTTTTAGCAAAGAATAAAGTGAGGGGGAGGCAGCCTACTCAGTTGCTTATGATAATCCAGGGAGTACAGAATCTTTTTTAGACACAAAAAGAGGAGGTGGGCGGGTGATGGAACTCATTAGGCTCCAGCTGCTATATTGGATGACGACGGGTTACCAGAATTTTTGTACTGTCTGCTCAGAATGACGGGAGTCTATGGCAGGGAGTCATTCCCATTTTCCCAGGCGCCTTACCCGATCGACGCTCTTCACGAGGCCAGCACAGGAAGCACTCACAGGTACGAGAT
>NC_133774.1:108995525-109117290 GCF_003597395.2 Chelonoidis abingdonii | reverse complement strand
TGGGGAGACCAGAGTTCATCAAACACTCAAAGTTTTAATTGGTGGCAGCATGTCAAATCTAAGCTGGTAATTAAGCTTAAAGGATTCATGCTGGTACCCATATTTTGGACGCTAAGGTTCAAATTTGGGCATTATACCATAACAACCCACGATGCTGTATTTGCACCATCATGATTTGGGATCTCAACCCAGAATTCCAATGGGTGGGGGAGACTGCAGGAACTATGGGATAGCTACGGGATAGCTACCCACAGTGTAATGCTCCAGAAATTGACGCTAGCCTCAGTAAATGGACGCACACCACCAAATTAATGTGCTTAGTGTGGCTGCGTGCACTCAACTTTATACAATCTGTGTTACAAAACCTGTTAATGTAAAATTGGAATAATCCCGTAGTGTAGACATACCCTCAGTGTCTCCTTCTGTAAAATAAGAGCAATACTAGGGATTGAGGGCTTTTTTATGTTTATAAAGGGAGTTTAAGTCTCTGGAAAGAGGTGATATGCAAGTGATATAATTATTGTTATTGTTGCTGTTGTTCAGTTGGCAACTTATAAATACGTGATCGATATAAAATTGTTCTTTGTTTTCAGAAATCATTTTGAAGGCAACAGTGTAAACTACTTTTGTGCATATGACCCCAGTTAAGTCAACTAGAGGGAAGTTGTAGCTTAAGGGTTTAATAAATACATATAATGGATATATCAGCTTTAAGATTTGTAATTGAAACATTATGTAGGAATGCACAGACAGATAATAAAAAAATCTTGTGTTTCCTTTTGGACTGGAATTCAAGAACATTTAAAGAGTTTTAAGACCTTTCCAAGCATAACAACATCATGTGATCTTTGGCTCAGGAAAGGTTTGAGTAAGTGATGTATTACTACATTACAAAATGCATGCTTGGTCAGAAGACACCAAAATAATGCAGGAAAAGTGCAATCTACTTAACTTAATACAAGATGTTTTTGCAAAGTGTATCCCTGTGCAGTGTAAATGGTTGGTGATCTGACTGAATGACATATAGACCTAATGATCACTAAAGCTATATACCTCAAACTGGATATAGAGTTCATTAGTTGGATGATAACTGCAAGTATTAACTGGAGATTGCAACTTGGTTGTACAACAGCTCTCATACAAGCAGTTATTTAGCTATATTTGACATGAAACTGTATGCCATAGGAAGAACAAGGCTGCTGTTCAATGTTCTGTATTGTCACTGTAGCAGCCCTAACTGATTTTAATATCTCTGTTCCAGTTTGAGCAGTTCTCTGTCTCTCTGTGACTTCAAGGGCTTTATTTTCATTCTGTAATTTTTCTTCAGGCAGTCACAAGGACAAAGATAAACCTCCAAGCCTCTCTGTTGTCCTTGAGACTTTAAGGAATACCTTGACAGATCACCAAAACAAGCTGGAAGATACATCTAATGAGGTAACATTTGCACTGTTTGGCTCCATAAATATAGCCTTCAGCCTGCAACAGTAGGTATTCCTCACTTGTTACAAAGGTCAAAAGATTGGGAATGTTGAGTTGACAGCTACATGGATACTAAAAAGAAATCATCTCTGTCAGTACTCTTCCTAAGCATGCTCTACAGTAATGTTCCACTTAAAAATATATAAACTCTTTTTTATATTTATTTTGAGCTGTTTTCAGTAAACTTACACAGAAATATGACACTTTCCATCCTCCATCCAGGGCTTTAGGTAAAAGGTGACGTAAGTATTTTAAAAATGCAATGTAGTACTTGAATTTTAACATGCATTGCTATCAGTTTTGTAAATGTGAGTAACCCCACAAGAAAAGTGACATTATTTTCAGAGATCAGTTGTATTATTGATGAAGATTTGTTAAATTTCATGGTTTGGGGTTTTTTTTATGTCATACAGAGGAAGAGATATCTGCATTATACTTTTCTGAAGGTAAAAAATATATATTTTTCATGCAGTCCTAGAGGCTTTTAGTCACTGGTTGAAAAATCTGTCTTGTATTTATTTTTCTTATTTATATTGCTAATGTGATTTGGTTAATCCTCTTGCGTTTAAAATGTTTTATGAATTTATAGGTTTACACCCAGAAGAGAGCAGTTAACTAGATCTTCTCAAAGTCCTTTAATTGTGCTTGAAATTGGCAAAGCACTGAAATGTGTCAAGTATTTTATTTTTTTTCTATTCCTAAGCTTTGTCTTTTGTTTGATAAACATGTTGTTTATCCAGTCACTCATTACATTTGAAATAAATCATATTCACTCTACTGTTTTTATTGGGGAAGAATAATCTCCTTCAAGTCCTCTGAGATTTGTTCAAGGGGCACAAGAATAAGTGACCACAGAAACAATTATACTTCTGTAAACAGCCAGCACTGTTAAGTCTTTGGTTATCTTATCTCACTGCAGTGTGTTTAGTAGTTTATGAATCTCTTATGAGGCCCAGGTCTGGAAGCTGAAGAATAACTAGGAGCACATTACCCGCAGTGAATTGGGAGGATGAATATCACATGATTCTCAGCACGGTTGAAAAGTCTACTCAGCAGGGTTTGGCTTAGTAATGTGCTTTGTTGTGAAACAGTGCCAGAGACAGCAGTGGGGTGGCCAAGGGGGTGGCTGCTAAGAAAGCAAAGCAAGTACTCTGACAGAAAGAAGAATGAACTGTCAAGGAAAATAAATCGCAAGCTGATGACCTGGCACAAGACTTCCCAGTAGGACTGCATGTGACAGACCCTGAAGTTGTCATGCGGAGCCAGAGACCACGGAATGCCCTCGTGGTACACAGAAAGGGCAGTGTTCTCTCCTTCTTGATTTTTCCCCATAGATGCCGCTGCTTCTGGCTTTGTGTGCATTTTGTCCTTAGACATGTTTTGTAATAAAACTCTTTTAATATTACAATAAAACTCTCAGGGATTATCAAGAACACCATCCAATAAAAATAACTTGTTCTTGTGTGCAGCGCTATGGTTTTAGGCTTGTTTAATTCTGTTAAGTTTTGTAGGATATAAACTTATGACAGGACCCCACACATAGATGGATGTAACTAATTATTTGGCTTTACATATGTCTGGACCTGTTTGAACTTGTGACATTATATTAGCTCTAATTTACTAAATAAACATAAGAGCTAATAACTCTCTATATCTGTAGAGCTAGTAAATATTAAAATTAGCGCATTCACTTTCACATGTCTATATGAGTTCGGGGGATGAGTAGATGAGATCTGACTGGCTAAAACACAATATGGAAAAGACAGAAATAATTTTGGTAAATTGGGGAAAGCAACTAATAGAGTAGGCAAGGATTATATTAGCACCCCTGATTGAGGGAGACATGCAGCAGCCAATTATGAAGTGTTTACAATTTAGATGTACTGTAGAGTTCTGAGCAACTCCTGGCTGGTTAGGTAGCAGCAATGATCAAGATTGTTGTTTTCTGCATGTCTCTTTGTATCTTTCGCATACAAACGTGGCTACCATTGTTTGTACCTTTTGACACTCGGGATTAGATTACCATTAGACTGTTATGTTGGTCTCTACACTGACACTGGAAAAGGAAGCTAGTGCATATTGTGGCCACCTGTTTATCAGAAAAGTGCATCTGGAAGAGGGCACATAACTCCAGTGCTCCAAGATCATCAGTAGTTGCTTGTAATACCCTGAATAGTTTGGGATTAGGTGACCTGAGAGAGTATGCCTCTCCTTGAGTTATGCTCCTATTGTTGCAATCAGCAGAAATGCATGAGCTGGAGTCCCCTCGGTTTAAGAGGAAGGATGCTGCTTTTAGGGCATTTTGTGGGAGGGGCCATTGACTTTGAAACTTGCTTCCTGAAAGTCATTGGGAGCTGGATTTCTTAAATTTTTCGCACACTTCAAAAACTTTTCTCCCTCTCAGATATTAGAGAGTTCATGGGCAAAAGCAATAGTGAATTTGGGTTTGGGGTTATTGCTGCCATTATTTATTTGTAATATCATTATTAATATTTAATATATCAAACTTGTTTAGTGGTAATCTGTTACATTGTTTACAATTGATGTCTGAGGAGTTTTCTAATACATTCTGGTTTTACATTTGTATAGGAAATATTTTACGTTTAAGTACCTACATAGCCTCTGCAACTCCCAACTGTTTTTTTTTTTTCTCAGCTAAAGAAAATGAAAGCTTCACATGAGAAGATGACAAAAGAGATTGACTCATCCAAACAAAAAATATGGTCTCAAAGTCAAGACCTTAAGGTATATTTTTATGAACTGTAACTTCTTAGCATACTACATATATTTCTGGTATGTCTCACTTAGATTGTATCTGCATGATAATATGTTATCTCTGTTATCTCAAAATAAGTGTTTGTATCACTTCTCTTTATTGAGTAGAATGTCAAACCTCAAGTGTGTGCAAGGTCGTATTTCCTTATAATGGTTGTAGCCTACAGATGTTATAAGCCTACCTATGTGAACATTTCAAAGGTTGCATTAGTGAAGTAATATCTGTTTAAACAGATGATCTGATCCTTGAGTAGTCCTCTTACTTCATCATTTCGTGCTTGCTTGTTTGGCAAGGGTAGCTCTTCTGTGTTGAAGTCATCCTGAACATTTTTTTTCTGCTAGCTTTTAGTTTTTCATATTTTGTTCTATATGCATAAAATGTGCATATGAAATTTTATCCTCAAATATTTTTCGGCTCAACTGTCTGATTATTTTTCACATTTGTCACTTAATTACTCATTCACTTATTTATGAAAATACAATTCAGTTTTAAAATATTCACTTTTCTTTTTCTTGTAATGGTCAGCAGAATAAAGTTTTCTAGTATTACTGGGGAAAATACAGTGTTTCAGCCACATGTTAAAAAACAGACAAACAGGAATGAGAATATATTCATTCCACAACCTTACTGAGGGGTATATAAACAGATCAATAGAAAGCTGAGGGTGGACCTCTGTTCATCTCAGTGACTGCACCTGTGGGAAATTTGATCACATACATTTAGATTATGTATATGGATCTCATCTGAAAACATTTGGAAGGTATCAGTTACAGCACTGTAAAGTTTAAAGTCATGGTATGAAATGTGCAAAACTTACAGTAAAGACAGATAACAGTGAAATTATTATGGATATTATGGCCAAATTTTGTGTATAATCCCGCCAAATATTAGGTAATTCTGACACTTGGAGAGATCTATAGGCCTAAATTACTGCTAGTAAGAAATTGCTGATCTCTAAGCCAAGCACTTCTCATGGGTAGTTGGAGTTCTGATTTTACAACCTTTTTCAAATTAGAGTTTGTTTTTGTGTCTCTTTTGTAATGTGTCATGTCTGGGTACATCAGGGACCGAGGGAAGTCCTAAGGTCACTGTTAAACTCTGTCTTCCAACTGGCAGCATTTTGTATTACTGCCAAATTTGAGTGTGGCCACTCCCAAGGTTTCTCAAATTCTTTTACTGGAGATACACTGTTTCATTGTTTCAGTTTATTATTGTGAGACTGTTAGCATTCATTGGTAGTAACACAGTGGCCTTCCATTTTATGAACTGAACTTTTCTAACGTTAATTAATTTTGATTCAGAACACCCCTGTGAAGTAAAGTACTACTTTCTTGATTTGAGTAGAGGAGGATACTAATGAGCAATAAGATTCTGTGAGGTGTTGAGTACCAACTTCTCCCCTTGAAGTCATTAGAAGTTGAGATTGCTCAGCACCCTAGAGGATTAGGGCCCAAATGACTTGTCCTGGAATATACAGGAAATTGTTGGCAGACCTGACAATAGAGCCCTGATTTCTGCCTCCTAGACTCTTGCTTCAGCGACAATGCATTTTTTAAAGCATCCTAAAGGATTTTACAGTTTTTTATAATGCAAATGTCTACTCTATATGAGACCTATTCTACCAACTATTTTTTGTTAATAGGCAATCTTTTGAGATAGTGAACCAGTTTCTGATCAGAGTTACACTGGTGTAAATCTGTAGAAACTCAATTTAATGTGTAACTCAGCACAGAACCTGGCCTAGTTTTTCTTCATGGTAGAGCTTGCTTAAAGAAAGTTGCCCTAATCTTGGATTTGAATATTTTTATTAAGAGATTATATGAAAATACAATTGTGATGAGTTCCTTTAGTAAACAATTGATACTATACTTCACAATTAGACAAAAGTGATTTTATGATCTAAAAATCTATAGACAAACATTTCAACGAAATGCTTTCAATATTCAGTATTAAGTTGATTTGGTCGTATGAACTTGGTGGTCACGAAAGATGTCAGATTACCAGTCCTGGAAGTAGAAGTTCTCTGCTCACAGAAGAGAGAGAGCATGTTTGTCTATTCTCGCCTAGCAGGCAACCTCTTGCTGTGAAAGTCTTTTGAGATTTAGTGCTGGTTGGTACATTTGTAACAACTGGTACCATTTCTGATTTCACTTTGACCACTAAATATGAAACAAGATGATAACAGTCTTTGGTTGCTACCAGTCTGGGCTGCATTGTAACCAGTGATCTACCGAAGAAAAGTACTGTATCCTTTTTTACCAGGGCCATCCAGTTCCTTATAACTATAGGAGGCTGTATCTTTATGTTGACAGATTTTCAACTGAAGGAACACTGTATACTCTCTCTGTAAGGAGACAAACCCAGCCCCAAAAGGAAGGCAGTTGTATTATGGAGACTTTGACCTTGGAGATGGATTAAAAAGGGAGAAAAGGGAATAATTCTGTAGGACTTGTCCTTTTGCTCTACACTATTCCCCTGCTTCCAGAGGAAAACAGTGTCAAATTTTAATTTCAGTCTATCATTAGAAGCAAGCAGATGGATTCTTTTAGGTTGTTTTGAAAATATCTCTCTATATAGCTCTTTGCTTCCAAGGATACTGAACATTGGCTGAGGTAGGTAATGCTGTATGGTGTAAAACTGTTGATAACCTTTCAGTTTGTGTGTCTATTCTGTAGGAAGCTCAGGATAACCTGGCTGATGCCAATGAAGAGTTAAATCATCTACGCACTAAGTGTGCAGACAGAGAGGCTTTAATAGGCACTTTAAAAATGGAACTGCAGAATGTACTTCACTGCTGGGAGAAAGAGAAAGTCCGTGCCACAGAATCAGAAAATGAAATCCAGAAGCTTACCAGGGCTTACCAGAAGGATACTGAGGTATTACCAGAGACCAGATGACTGTCAAAAAGAGCCTTTATTTAATCTTAGCTTTGTACATTTACATACATCAGATGTTTGCTTTATGTCTTAACAGATTTATCTTCAAAATATGATTTTAAGATACGTATTTTGAAATGTGTATTTAATATCTACAAAATTTTCAAGTGTCTTAATTCTCTTTTATTCCATTTTATAAAATAAGTTAACAGTTTAACCTTTCTGGTCATTTACTTTTTAAAATATCTGTCTCTTAGCGAGTATTATTTAGGGCAAATACATTTATTTCCAGAATTATGCCTGGGGTACTGTTTTTGTTTTGTTTTGTTACTTACTTGAAAGTAAATATGTACATTTTGTATTTTGAATCTCTTCATGTTAATTACTGATTCAAATAGCAACCGCTCCCTCCTCCAAAAACAGCAAACATGGAATTGATGTCATAGATAGCTAAGGGTTAATGTTTCTTTCACCTGTAAAGGGTTAACAAAGAGAACCAGACACCTGACCAGAGGACCAATCAGGAAACCGGATTTTTCAAAGCTCAGGGGAGGGAATGTTTGGGTTTTTGTCTTTGTCGGCTCTCAGCTATGAGAGGAGATTTTCTTTCTTTCTATCTTCAAGGCTTCTAATCTTCAGTTTCCAAGTTGTAAGTACAAGGTAGAAAAACAATAGGCTGTTATTGTTTTTTTTGTATTTACGTTGTGGAGTTTGTTGGGAATGTTTAAATTGTATCTCTTTTTGAATAAGGCTGTTATTCATATTTTTCTTTAAGCAATTGACTCTGTATATTGTCACCTTGATACAGAAGATATTTTATGTCTTTTCTTCTTTTTATATAAAGCTTTTCTTTTTAAAACTTGTTTGAGGTTTTTCTCTGGTTAAGGCTAAGGAACGAAGGGAGGGGGAAATCTCTTTGTGTTGATCTACAGAGGGTAAAGCTCTGCAGCACCAGGGAATTGGTGGGAGGGGGAAGAGAGATAGAATCATTTCTGTTTCCTTGTATTTGGGGTTTGTCTCTTTGTGGAATAGAGGGAACATGCTTCTTGGTATTGTGATGTAAAGAGATTGCATCAGTACTCTCAGGTTAGCCCAGAGAGGAAAGTCTAGGTGGGAGAGAGGGGGGAAGGGAAGTGGGTTATTTCCCTTTGTGGTAAGACTCAGGGCTTCTGAGTTTGGGGTTCCCCAGGGAAGTGTTTGGGGAGACCAGAGGAGCCAAAACCCTGGAATTTGGATGGTGGCAGCGAGATCAAATCTGAGCTGGTAATTAAGCTTAGAGGGGTTCATGCAGGCACCCAGATTTCTGGACGCTAAGGTCCAGATTTGGGAAAGCTTATGACACTCATCCACTACCAACTAGTGTTTCCTGTGCTGCTTTGGAGTGATTGCACCTGTCCATTCCATTTCAGATATGTGTGTGCCAAGTGCACCAGGGCTGGAGACTTTCTGTTAGCAGTACCCATTAGGGAGACACATACATGCTTAGCACTCTTGTACCACTGCACAAGGGTATAAAGGGAAGCTGCTTAGTTCCTCCCTTAATTCCTTCTTATCACCCATGATTGGTAGTTGGAGTCTGTCAGGTTGCAGACCGAGATTTCTCCCACTTCATGGATTTTTATCTTCCTCCTGCAGATAGTAGTACTTGTTAGGGTACATTTTCTTTATTTTCTATTACAACTTTGAGCATCTGATTCCTAGTATACAAAGGGAACTGGTACCGGGATATTTTTTGGTCTCTGGGGTATAAGTCTTATGCAGCTTCAAAAAATCTATGCTGGTGAGTGACTCTCATTCCAGGTACCTAAGGTGCCTCAGAGATGATCACATTTGAGATCATTGCAAGATCTGCAGGGACTTCAGATCCCAGACAAAGAAGGACAGAGATGAGACTATATTACCTGCTTATGGAGGCCACCTGCATCCACCTCTTGGGGCAGGCCCTGAGTACTTCGACCTCAGTTAGGAGTGTCCCTCTGGACTTTGCATCTTATAGTAGGCACCATTCCCTTTCTCTGTTCTTGAAGAAGAAGCACAGAGCATCAGAATAGCATTTCCCAAAGAAACCAAGTTCCTCTAGAAGTCTGAGGTTCCCTGTACTCTCCACTAATAAGCCACTGGGAGATAGAGTATTATCTGGAAAGAGGTACTCCCTGATACTGATTTCTTCTCATCAAGAATTGTCAACTCCAGCTCACTGAGGATTGTCAACCCACATTGCGGTTCTGACCCCTTTGATACAATAACAGCAGCATCATGGAAATATCTTGACATGGAAGGCACTGGAATTATACATATAGCACCATGGGATCTGTTCTTCTTCTTGATGCTGGATTCTCTAGAAGTGTCTGAGGTTACTTCACCTGTTCTGGATGACTATTAGGGGTTACTAACGAGAGTAGCTGCCTTGATATTCAGGAGACTTCCCATAGGCTGGTGAACATACAGGGTTGGCTTTACCTATAAACAGAGCCATTCTAGAATCTACAAAATATTTGTGGCAAATGCCATCCTCTCTTCCTCAGACAGCTAAGAGGACAGAGAGAAAGTACTATATCCCTTCTCAGGCTATAAATGTTTTTACACCCAACCTTCTCCAGGCTCTTTAGTTGCCTTGGCAGTGAATGAAAGAGTGCATCAGGAATGGTCTTCTATCCCAAAGGACAAAGATGCAAAGAGACTAGACCTTTTTGGTAGAAAGATTTATTCCACAGCTGGCCTACAGTTTTTTAATGCTAACTAGCAAGCCTTACTGGCCAGATACAACTTCTCCTTCTGAGACAATGTAATGAAGTTCTCGCAGGAATTCTATGTTTTAGAAGAGGGCAAACTGGTGGCTAGGACCTCTCTGCAAGCTGCCTTTGATGGGGCAGATTCAGCAGCCAGAGCATGGCATCTACAGTAACCATGTACAAATGTTCATGGTTTCAGTTGTCCGCGCTCCCACAGGAAGTCCAGCAGGCTGTCCAGCATCTCCCTTTTGAAGGTCCTACCCTGTTCTCATAGACAGATGATAAACTCCACAGTCTCTAGGATTTGAAGGCCATGCTGAAGTCATTGGGAATTTACACTCCTTTCTTTAAAAGGAAAGCAAATTCTATAGTCTGTGGAAGAGGTTCCCCCTTTCCATGGAGGGAAAGGTTTCTGTTCACATTACTTCCTGATTCAAAAGGAGGTCTCAGAACTATCCTAGACTTGCAAAATTCAAACAATTATATACAAAAAAATTTTTTTTCATAGCCAACCTAACCTCCATCATCACCCTGGATCCTGACAACTGGTACACTGCTCTCAATTTGAAGGTTGCGTTTCCATATGGTTATCCATTAAAGCCACAGGAGACTCCTAAGACTTCTGATCAACAACACCCATTACCAGTTTATGGTCCTGCCCTTTGGCCTAGCTGCTGCTCCATGAGTATTTACAAAATGCAAAGTAGGGGTGACTTCATTCTTAAGGAAAGCAGGGATGCAAGTATTTCCTTACTTAGACAACTTGCTGGCAAGAGATTGGGCCAAGCTCCAGTCTATACAGGATCCAATCCCTCTTCAGTGTTCTAAGTCTGTTGATCAATGAGGACAAGTCCGTCTACTTCCTAGTTCATAGCAATTCTGGATTCTACAGTAGCCTGGATGTTCCTACCTCAAGCCATTTCCACACAATATTAAACTTTTCCTCAGATCTCAAAGTCCATACAGTCACAACAGTAAGAAACTGCCTCATACTACTGGGACACATGGTCACCTGCATTTATGTGCGTCAGCATGCCAGACATTGTCTCAAAAAGATGCAGAGCTGATGAAAGTCAGTGTACTCTCTGGCTCGTCACCCATTGGACATGCTGATTTGAGTACCTGCAGGAGTACATTGGTTATTGGTCTGGTGGCTAGGTCCCTCCCTTTCCCACATTGACTGTGGTTACAGATGCTTCTTCTGTAAGCTGGGGAGCTCACTTAGGAAACTTACAAACTCAACATCTGTGGTCTCATCAAGATTTGGCTGACCACATAAACATGTGGGAATTGTGAGCTATTCATCTGGTCTGTTGGGCTTTTCTCCCTCATGTCAAGGGAGAGACCCAAGACCTCCTGGACACTACTGGCAATGTACTGTGCAACAGGGAGGAGCCAGATCAGACCGTCTCTGTCAAGAGGCGATGTATCTTGGGGAGTTTTGTGGTACCAGCTTCCTATCTTCCTGGTGTTCAGAACAGTCTGGCAAATCACCCAAGCAGTTCATTCATCAGAGATCACAAGTTATCTCTCAGGTTGGATATTGTGAGATTCATTTTTCAAATGCGTGTGGAGGGGTCCCTCACAGAGGCCTGTTTGCTGCTCGTCTCAACAGAAAGTGCCTATTCTTTTGTTCAAGGGTAGGTCATGGGCAGAGCTGTCTGATTGATAAACTGCTGTATGTGCCTACCCTTCTATTTCACCCCACAATCCATGTGCAGGTGTCCCCCTTCTTGTGTCCTGGTCATCCACACTGCCAGCAGACAACTGGTCTGGACCCGATGGGAGCCCCTTGGGTGTCCTCCTGTTTGTTCTCCTGGCCCTTCCCAGGCGGGGTTTCCCTGGGCCTTCTCCATGTCCCTGCTCGGCCATTCCTGCTTCCTGGGGAAGTCCGCCTCTGTGTATCCGTAAGCTTTAAGGCCGACTCGACCGTAATATTTTGGTGCCTCCTTATCCACACCTTTATGTTCTCAGGGAGACTCTCTGTAAAAACTGCTTTAGGACAAGCGTGTCCATAATCTCCCCCATTGTCTGGGCGTCAGGCCTCAGACAGTGTGTGGCTCAGTCCATTAACTTTTGGGCAAAAGCCTGAAGCGACAACCCCTCCCCCCCATCCACCTCACTGACTGGAACTTTTGGTAGTACTTCTCCACAGACAGCCCCACCCAATACAGGATGGCTGCCTTTACTGCCTCATAACTCCTGGCCTGTTTTTAACTTAGGGCCATGTAGGCTGCCTAGGGTTCGCTGTCTAGGTAGGGAGCTAGTCACAGAGCCAGGGTTACCCTGTCCCATCCAGCCCCAGAGGCTACCTGCTCAAATGTGCTTAGGAAGGCGTCGGGGTCATCTGTCAGGCCCATTTTACACAGTCCTAAGCTCGGCGCCAAAATGCCATCCTCTCCCGCGGGACTCACCACTTTCTGCAGGAGCTGTTGTTGGGTGCCATCCTGCTCCCGAATGAAGTCCTGCAGGCTCTTCTACTGTTTTGCCTGCCAGGTGAGCGAGACCTCTCTCTCCAGCTGGTAGTCTTGCTGAAAACTCTGCATTGCCTTCTGCACCACCACCTGCTGCTGCTTGACCAGCCATTGCAGGGTCTCCTCCGTCTCCAGGCTGCCAAACACTTGCTCTGGCATGGGATCCTGGACAAGCCCCCACGTGTAGCAGAGTGTGGCAAGTCTCTCTTACCACAAAGTCACACTGAGACCTTGGGGTTAGTAACCACTGGGGCAGTTTATTCACAGACTTGTTCCCACCACCGTTTCACCATGTACAGTTGTCCCTTCACTGTCTGCAGGCACGAGGGAGGGAGGGAAGAGCTACCTCCCTGCTTCAACTCCCTGCCTTTTCACTTTCTTTCTACTCTCCCCTCTCCTGGTTTCCTTCCTCTGAGGCTTTTATACAGCCTCAGGCTAATTAGGCGGCAGCTGTTTCTGCTTCCCCAATTAGGGCCAGGTCACATCTAGCCAGCTCTAATTTATTCCCCTAAATAGGAGCTGTGTGACAGAGGGCTGAATCAGCAACCCTTTGCCCAGCATCCTGTCACATTAGACTAGTAGTTCTTCAATCCTTGTTCTGAAACTCACCTCCAGTTTGAACTGCTTGTGAGTCACATGGCATGGAATGGACATGTGCAATCAGGGCCGGCTCCAGGGTTTTTGCTGCCCCAAGCATCGGTGGGGGGCGGGGAAGAGCCGCGATCGGCAGCAGCTCCACCGCGCTGCTTTCTTTTTTGGCGGCAATTCAGCGGCAGGTCCTTGCCTCCGAGAGGGACTGAGGGACCCGCCGCCAAAGAGCCCGATGTGCCACCCATTCCCCTTGGCCACCCCAAGCACCTGCTTGCTGGGCTGGTGCCTGGAGCCGGCCCTGTGTGCAATCAGTTGAAGAAAGAGTTATTAACCTCTCCCGTAACTGTTATTCTTTGAGATGTGTTGCACACATCTATTCTGCGACTCACCCTCCTTTCCCTCTATATTGGAGTTTCTATGTGGGCAGATGGAATTAAGGAGGGTGGGGGGTGGCCTCGCCCCTTTTTTACCACCATGGAGCAACGTGAAAGCCCTAAGGGCTCATGTGCTGTCTGAATAGGTATCACTAAGGGAAAAATCTCTGATTCTGGTTCACTGGGCATGCAAGCTTCTGAAGTAGAATGGACATATGCAACGTGTCTCGAAGAACAACAGTTACAGAACGGGTTAGTACCTTGTGTATTGGCTGATTGTGGTATGCTACATGTGGTATATACTTCATGAAGTTTTACTTCAAAACCAGATTTCCTCTTTTGGTTGTTTACTGATCTTAATTGCTTCCTTTTAATTTCCTCCACATAAAATAGTTCTGCATTAGCTGTATCAATCATATTCTTTATCTCAATTTTTCTGCATATTGAGCTCATTTACTCCAGCAACTATGGTCACAAATGCCAAACTGAGTAAAAAGGAAACATTCTTTCCACCCTTCTTACAGTCTGGGATTTAAATTGTGTCCACATGAAGCAGTTGGAATTGTTCTACACATCAGATAGTGATTAAAGGAAAGGAAACTAGAAGCCTGTAAAGTCAGCATGTCTACTTGTGGTTGAGATCAACATGTGTGAGTTGATTCTGGGACCTGGGATTTCTGTTTCTCACAAAAGGGCTGATTATCATGCTTGGTTTATCACAGCCCAAGCAAAAAGGAAACAATGGTGACATGGTTAAACTGTTCCCAGGACAGTAGAAGATTAGGTTGTAACATTTTATAAAATGTTTTATTGCTTAAAAGTCTTATGAATTACAAACAACAAAATGTACCCACACAGTAGTAATTGCAGTTGCACTGGAAGTGGGGTTGAGGGGAGATAGGGAGAGTCCTTAATACCTTCATGAAGTCTCATGATTTCTTGACTTAGTACCCGATCCAATACCCATTGCTTTCAGTGGGCATTGTTTCATTGGTTAAATGGGCTTTGGATCAGAGCCCTAGTTGTGGTGTTGGAATCATCTTTGATTTGTCTTAATTTTAAGTTGCTAGATTTCATAGATGGACTAAATAGATAAACAGATTCTGATCTCACTCTGGTGTGAATAAGTACTAACATTACTGAAGTCCATTTGGTATGCTGTAGTGTAAAATCCAATGTAAATGAGATCAGAATCAGGCTTGTAGAGTTTAACTGATGCTTACAAAAACCTGTTTTGTACAGTTAGGTGTTCACATATAATCCATATAAAGAACAAACATCAAATCAAATTATTTTAAAAATGTGCTTCTGTTTTAAAAATCTAATTTGGTGTTTGTATAATCAAATTTTGTGCTGCCATGCTAATTAACTTTTTTGTTAATATATACTGTACATGTTATGTTATGCTATATACTGGAAGCAGGTATAATTTGTGTAGAACTTCAATCCAGTGGAATAAATGTGTGTGGTGGTGGGGAGAGATTTTAAACATTAGTTACCTGTAAAATGACACAATAATTTCATATACTTAGTTAAAGAAATGAAGAAATCAATTCTGTAAATATTTATTACAGGTCATGGTATTTACTATCATGAGGATTGTAGAGAAATACGTATTTATACATTATATCTAATTAAACTCAGTTTACAAAATCTTTTTCTCTTCTGATTTTGTTAATGCATTTGGACACATTTAAGAATGGTTCACTTGAAATAGAATTTCAGAATATGAGTAATTCTGTCTTTTCAGATGTGTACAGAACACACAAGACTTGTGTGCATGAGGTATCTCTGTAGAGTCTAATATTAGAGTCAAGAGCTAGTCTAATATTTATATACAACAGTTATTTTTTCTTTTTGTGTCTCACAGGAGAAGCTAACTTTCCTCCATACTTTATATCAGCATTTGGTAGCAGGCTGTGTGCTTATAAAACAACCAGAAGGGATCCTGGATAAATTCTCGTGGCCTGAGCTTTGTGCAATCTTGCAGGAGAATGTTGATGCCCTGATCTTAGACCTCAGCAGGGCTAATGAGAAGGTAACTGTCCTCAGGCGCCAGATACCTCTATTAAATTCAGTGACATTTGTCCACATCACAGTATCATTAAAAGGGACTGACATTCATCTTATTTCAAAAAGAATTTGGATGTTAATAATTCAATACCAGTAATTATGGCTTGTCTACAACTCAGTTTGATGCCATTGCTGTGGGCATGTAAATGTGACTGAAGTCTGTATGAAGTCTCTAAGCTCCACTTTCTGTGCAGGACATGCTAATACTACTAGCCAGTATTAGCCACAGGGACCTAATTAAAAGAAAATAAATTAATCTTACTGATGAAGCAATTCAAAGAACTTAGTCATTTATACTAATAAACCAACTCTTTATCTTAGCATAAAAGAGAAACAAAATACAGGAGCATCAACTTAAAACTATTTGCTTGTGAATCAAAATACTGTTTTTTAAAAATATGATTATTTGGTTATGGCATTTATAGTCTGAAATATAATTCATTTAGAACCAGCATTATGAATTTAAAAACATTAAAAAAAATTGTTTGGGGGGACACAGAATACTTTTATGGGTGATTTCATATTTCATAAGGCTAAGTGTTGAAAAGAAACATATTTTTTCAGAATCTGTTTTGTTACAATAAATTAAACTGGCTCAGCAGACTAACATATGCTGCTCCTAAGGATTTCCATTCATGTTCTGGCTCCATTGATCGGGTCAGCACTATGTTTCTGTGGTCTAGAAGAAAGATTCCAGATCTTGGCTATGCTGATATTTGCTCCTGAGGGACAAGAAGGGAAAACTTTCATGAGTTTCTCATCTGTTGGACTTATGAACACTCTCTTTGGCTCAAGTTCAAGAACAGGGTTGCTTACAGTTAATCATTTTGACTCCGCCACTATCAGTAAATATCCCAGCAGTCAATGGAAAACATAAACAGGGTTTGGTTAGACAAAGATGTGGATCATGTAGATTAGAAGTGGAGGGAACACCTCCTTTGTCCTTCGAGAGAAAAGAGAACAACAACAAAATTACTGGTAGTTTTTAAGTACAAACGCCCCCCGGGTTACACAAACCCGTCTTACGCTAATCCACACTTATGGAAAAAGTTTCATAAGCTAGAAATAAGAGGGTTTTTTTTGTTTGTTTGCATAATTGTTGGGTTTACGTTTCTGACTTACGCAAAATTCAAGTTACGCAAGACGTTCCACAACAGAATGCTTGCGTTAGTCAGGGAGCGTCTGTACAGAAGCTGAGATGGGCCAGCAAGTGTTCTCAGTGATATTTCAAGCACATCAGCTTCTTAGAATTTAACAGGCAGTGTTGTCTGCTGCATCTCTTAGCAGAGATTTTTCACCTGCAATTCTGTACAATGTATAGAAAAGAATATTGACCATACATTTAGATTCAGTATTGAAAAATGCAGGCATGCCTATTTGAGATACATTCTTGAATGAAAACACAGTTCCATTTAGCTTTAACAGAAGTTGCACAGCTAAAGCATTGATTGCTAAGTTATACCCCTTAATCTGCTCATTGAAATGCATCATAAAATTAACATGCTTGCCTGTGAAAAGAAGCATCATGTGTATAGTAAAGCTCTCTTAAATTGTTTTAATACTCAGAAAATACAAGTAATACTGTAGTTTTCAAATAAAACATTACATAAAAATGCAATCTCTGGTTTTCATTATCACTTAACTTGCTGTATGATTATTGTGCTAGGATTATTAATTATATAGCACCATAAATGTTCTCTGCACATTTCAAAACAAATAAGATAAGGTTCCTGTCCAGAAGAATTCTGACACAGACCCAAATGAAACCTAGGCATCTGTTCAGCTACAGGAGTGTATAGAGATGACAACATTGATGAGATCACCATAGGCTGGATTTTTTTGGAAGAAGTAGGTTTTAAAGACAGATATGAAGCAGGAGATCTATGACATGCTTTAGCTTTTTACTTCTGTGCTGTCTGAAGAAAATGCAATCAGGGTCTTCTGCCAAAAGAATCTTTCATTAAAGTAGGATTTAAAATAAACGCAAAGGGGCATTTTTGTTTAATAAATCTTTTTTATAATTCCTATGATGCAGATATCTCATCTAGAATATATTTGCAAGAACAAGTCTGATACCATGAGGGAACTTCAACAGACCCAGGAAGACACTTTTAACAAAGTGGCTGAGCAGATGAAAGCACAGGAAAGCTGTTGGCAGAAACAGAAAAAGGAGTTGGAGCAGCAATACTCAGGACTCCTTGGGGAAGTTCAAGCAAGGGCACAGGTACTGTACTTGTTCCAGAAAGCTCTAAACGTCTACATTTTTTCTTTAAATATTTAGTATATTATTTCTATATTTCGAGTTCCAAACCAGTTTAAAGTTGCTTAGGAATTTGGTATATATATTTTTTATTTTAAGTATTCTTTTACTATTAACTTTTACTTACTTTAGGAAATGAACAACTTTCTTTTAAAACATTCCTGAAATGCATTGCTTAATTAGATCCTGCAGTTGGAGTTCCTTTTTTTTTTTGGAAGAAGTTAAAGCTATACGGTGAAAAGATAGATTTGTTTGTAGAATTACATAGAGCCCCAGCTGCTTTTTCCAATATGACCTTCCCCTTTCTGAGAGTTTGTAGAATAAGAGTGATTTGAATTCATTGTGGAATGAAATTAAGTATATAAATTCTGAACCCAGGAGCAAATTAGTTATAGCGGTAACAATGTTAAACAGTGTAATAGTCCCCTTTGTTTCAGGCACTACAGTGAAACAAATAACTGTGACTTGAGTTATGTTCACTGAGCTTGAAGTTTAGTGTTTTTATGAAAGGTTGAAGACTGTCAGCTCTGGAAACTCAAGTTCTCTCTTGGCAGATAAAAGCTACACATGCTGACCTGCCAGTGTGCCTCAACCATCACCAGGATGGTCCACTTTGTGTTGAGAAGATGGTTCTTTACTCTTTTAGCTTTTTACTTCTCTATTGAAACTGAAGGTTTTTTCCCCTCTTTTCTTTACCAACTTGGATGGGACTCAAGTCAATTACTTATAGGTAGACGTTCCTATATCTCAGTGCCAATGCAGTCCCTGACTCCCTCCCCCCCAGTTCTCCTGCTGACGTGTTATGACTGAAAGAGGACCTGATTAATTGAACTTTCCTGAGAGGGAGTTCAGCTTTCAAAAGTTTGGGAAAATGCTGTGTTATGCCAAATTCAGGATGACATCTTCAATTTATGAATAGGACCCTACCAAATTTATTGCAATGAAAAACATGTCACGGACCATAAAATCTGGTCTCCCTTATGAAATCTGGTCTTTTATGTGCTTTTACCCTGCACTACACAGATTTCATGGGGGATCCCAGGGTTTCTCAAATTGGGAGTCCTGACCCAAAGGGAGTTGCAGGAGAGTCGCAAGGTTATTTTAGGGGGATTGGGATATTGCCACCTTCTACACTGTCTTTAGAGCTGGGTGGCTAGAGAGCAGCAGCTGTTGGCCAGGCACCCAGCTCTGAAGGCAGTGCCCCACCAGCAGCAGTGCAGAAGTAAGGGTGGGAATACCATACCATGTTGCCATTATTTCAACACTGCTGCCTTCAGAGCTGGGTGGCCAGAGAGTGGTGGCTGCTGACTGAGGGCGCAGCTCTGCAGGCAGCAGCGCAGAAATAAGGGTGACAATACCATACCTGCCATCGTTACTTCTGCGCTGCTGCTGGTGGTGGCTCTGCATTCAGAGCTAGTCTCCTGGCCAGCAGCCGCCACTCTCCAGCTGCCCAGCTCTGAAGGCAGTGCCACCACCAGCAGCACAGAAGTAAGAGTAACAGTACTACAACCCCTTCTGCAATAACCTTGCCCCAACCTCCCAACTCCTCTTGGGTCAGGACCCCTACAGTTACAACACTGTGAAATTTCAGGTTTAAATAGCTGAAATAATGAAACTTACTATTTTTAAACTCCTATGACCATGAAATTGACCAAAATGGATTGTGAATTTGGTAGGACCCTATTTATGAATGAGCAAGACAAGAGGTAAATGCAGGATGTGAAGTCTTGTTCCTGAGCCTTGTTTTTCCTTCTTCTCCATCCTGCGTAGTCACACCTGTCTGGAGTGGGTTTAAACCTCTATCCTAGCAGAATGGTTGCTTATTTTACACACACTTTGTGTAGATATAAATGACTACAAGGTGCAAGGCAGCAGAGAACCAGGCTATGGTCTACACTTCTCAGGGTTCTCCATGACTGTATCCTTGGACATTGACAATGCAGGGTTGCTCTTACCCTGTTTTTGCACCATTGCTTTTGCATTTTTAGGGAAATTGGTGCTGGAATTTGACCCAACATTTCTGGGAATCAAGCCTTTTTAAAATATCTGATTTTTGTATATATTCTACTGTGTATCCCCGTGGTGAATGCTAGACTCTTAACATTTTCTTTTCCATGGAGAAGAATGATTCTCTTGATTTATTTTTTCAAGTAAAGAAATAAACACTGTTAAGTAGTAATGGCACAAAATGAGAATACTGCTAACACCAGCAGAGAAATATTATATTTTGCTCTTGTAGAGTATCTTCCGCCTCAGGATCTTAAAGTGCCTTACAAACATTAATGAATTAAGCCTTGCAAGACTGCTTTGAGATAGGAAATTATCATTAAGCTCATTTGATATTCACCCTGCTTCCTTCCAGACATTCACTGCTGAAGATTATTTAAAAGTTTAAATAAGGGACTTACAAGCTGTGTTTAATTTTTCAGGCAGTATCAGTATTAGTATATAACATTGCAAACTGTCTCTGCACAGAGGTACACCTTGGAAATCTTTTGATGAGGTCATCCGATTAATTGACAGCTGTGGCTGTATAGCAACATGAGTAATGCTACTTTGAGATTTTTGGATGGTTAGTATTGCATTGGTGCAGGAAGCCTTCCAAAGTGCAGTGTAAGACTTCAATAATTGGCTTTTTAAAATATAACAGTGCAATTTGGAAGCTTTGTGCCAGTAGTGTAATAACACCTGGCAATGCTGCTGTTCTCGTCCTGTAGCATTCAGGCCCCTGATTCCAGCTGAGGTCTTTGGGTGCTGCTAGATAATACTCTACAACTGTTGCTCTCAGATGATGTAATTAGAAAGCAGGTTAGGGTTGCCAACTTGCTACTCACACAAAACTGAACACCCTTGCCTTGCCCCCTGGCCTGCCCCACTCCTCCTCCAAAGCCCCGCTCCTGCCCTGCCCCTTCTCTGAGGCTCTGCCCCTGCTCACTCCATACCCCCTCCCTCTGTTGCTCACTCTCCCCACCCTCACTTGCTCATTTTCACTAGGCTGGGGCAGGGGGTGGGGTGCGGGAGGGGGTGAGGGCTCTGGGGTGGGGCCAGAGATGAGGGGTTTGGGGTCCAGGAGGGTCCTCCGGGCTGGGGGCTGGAGCCAAGGGTTCAGAGTATGGTAGGGGGCTCCAGGCTGAGGCAGGGGGTTGCGGTGTGGGAGGGGGTGTGGGCTCTGGGCTGGGGATGTGGGTTCTGGAGTGGGATCAGAAATTAAGAGTTCAGGCTGTGGGAGGGGGCTTCAGGTCGGGGAAGGGGGTTGGGGTGCAGGAGGGGTTGAGGGCTCTGGCTTGGGAGGTGCAGGCTCTGATGCAGGGCCAGTGATGAGGGGCTTGGGGTATAGGAGGGTACTCTGGACTGGGATTCAGAGGGTGGGAGGGGGATCCGGGATTGGGGCACTGGAGGGGTCAGGGATGCAGGCTCTGGGTGGTGCTTACCTCAAGCAGCTCCCAAAAGCAGCGGCATGTCCCCCCTCTAGCTCCTATGCAGAGGCGCAGACAGGCAGCTCTGTGCGCTGTCCCATCGCAGATGTCGCCCTCGGAGCTCCCATTGGCTGTGGTTCTCGGCCAGTGGGAGCTGTGGGCGTGGTGCCTGTGGATGGGACAGCACGCAGAGTCCCCTGGCTGCCGCTAGGTGTAGGAGCTGGAGCAAGGACATGCCTCTGCTTCCGTGCACAGAGCCACAACAGGCAGCCTTAGCCCCGCTGTGCCATGGACTGGACTTTTAATGGCCTGGTGAGTGGTTCTGACTGGATCCGCCAGGGTCCCTTTTCAACCAAGTATTCCGATTGAAAAACTGGACACCTGGCGACCCTAAAGAAGAGTCAGTGTTCTTCTGTGGAGCAGAACCTCTCAAAGTGGCCTTGTCACAGAGTACTAGCAAACAGGGATGGCTGTAGTTGTGTTAGAGGATGCCTTGGGCTCCTCGTTGGCAGCTGGAATTAAAATGAATGCAACTTTCAGTGCTTTTGTGGGAAGAGTAAGGTCCTCCATTTTGATGTCCATAGGGTCACCTCTGACCTTGAGCAGGGTCTGCCAATACATTCCTTCAATCTGAAATTAAAATATACATTTGGAAACCTAATGAATATGTGTTTTGAGAAACCTAATGAATATGTGGAATGTACTCCCTTGTCTCAGACATGTCATTTCTTCAGAATGTGTGCAGACTTGTAAGAAATATCCTGTATTTCCTAATTCCATTACTGTGAGTAATTAACTGTGTTTGCTTTTGTTTTTTCTCCACCATTTTAGTGGACTCCACTACAACTAATACATGTTATGGCTTTAGATGCATTGATATCTGCGAAGATATTGGGATAGAAACAAAAACCTAAAGCTATTAACAAAAAGAGGAATGTGACTTTCAACTCTATTATAAATATAACAAGGTTTGCAAAATAGAAAAGGAAAAAAAATCCTCTAGAGAGAGAAAATATTTCCTTGTTGGTTTGGCATGTTTTATTAAGAAGCGTGATTTTTACAGAAGAAGCTGGTGAACTAGCTGAGGACTTTGCTATATTGCAATTGTATCAAAAGTCACTTATGTGAGATATAAAAATAAAATAGTTGAAGTACTATGAAATCTTTTGAAGTCTAAGTGTCATTAAGTCTCTAGTTTGCAATCTGTCTTCTTGCCAACATAAAGGATAAGGACCCAGCAAGAAATAGGATAAAATAGAGTTCTACTCTCCGGGGGAATGTGTAATTTTTGTTAATGAACTTGAAGTTCACAGAGTTCTTTAACCCAGTAAGGCATCCCTCAAAGCTCATACGCTCCAGGAAGTCAGCCCACCACTCTTAAAGGAGCTAACCCTGCTATTTCTCTCAAAAAAATGTACTTTTAATTTTCTAAGAAGATATTAGAAACAATGTAGAGTAAGAGAGAAACAATTAAAAATCATTGTAAAAGTGAAAACAGATGTAGCTTCATTTTTTTAAACCCGTGTTTATGGTTAAAGAATAATTTATATACTTCTACAATATATTTGAAAGATTTTAAGTTTTATTCATTTTTCTCATCTTGAAAATTTTTAAAAAGAAGCATTAAACAGAGTACATGATGCCAGTGCTGGTATTTCATAGACCTATAGGGATTGCACTTTAAATGTGCTTACTTAAATGCTGGCCTGTCAGCTCTGAGGGTTAGGAACCATAAAATGATTTCCAAATCCAAATTACCTTTTTAGTGCCTTCCTGACACACTATCAGATAGTATTTGGTTCTTGCAGAATAAGCCCTGTAAATAATGCAGTAGTTCCAAAAGACTTTGTAGATGAACAAACTTCCTTTTAAAGTAGAATACTGATGCAATAAATCCTGTAAATTAAATTATAAAATTAATCCACTTAATGCATTTCTACATAGTAGAAATACTAAAATATGTGTTTCTTCTCATTTAACTTGTCTTTTACTTTGAAGAGCAACATAGTTGTTCTTTCTAAAAATTGGACCTAGTGTTGCTCCCAGATAAGCTGATTGAGAATACTATGCTATCTTCTATCACAATAACGAGAATTAAAAATTGGAGTCCATATTCTTGTTGGAGAAGCCTGGTAAATCATGGCTATAACACTGTTGTGCTTCCATACTTACTGAATGATTGTCCTCCAAAGATAGAGAAAAGTTAAACTAATTCTGTTGACATGCCTGAATATGATAATTTCTATTGTGATTTTTTTTTAAATCACCACCATATTTGATCTGAACAGAAGAGAAAAAAATGGAATAAATAAGCCTTTTCTTTCAGCTTTAGTTAGTGGAGAGTTCAGTAGATATTTCTCTATTTTAAAAATTATGCTCTAGTTTAAATCTACTTTTGTCTTTACAGAAATATCAAGAAATTGCAGAAAAAGCCAAGGAAAAATGTTCTGTCATTGAAAAAGCACGAGAGCAGTTGGTCCATGAAAATTCACAATTGAAAAGTATATTAATACAGACACAAAAGGAACATACGTCTCTGCTGGCTGCCTGTGCACTCATGGGTGGTGCCTTATATCCTCTGTACAGCCGACTTTGTGCCTTGTCTACACAAAGAGACTTTCTCCAGGATCAGGTCCACACCTATGAAGTACTCAAACAGGAAATTAGGACTCTGGTCTATGCTTTGTCTGATGTAGAGGAAAAGAGGCAGGATGAAATGAAGATAAAGAAAAAGCATTTCAAAGGCATGATACATGTATTCCGGAAAGGTGTTATTGCAGTTCTGGCAGCACACAGACTTCAAATTTTGGGACAGTCAAGTAACTCTCTTTTCTCCTGGGTAGATGGTTTCAGAGAAGGCATAGGAATCCTAGTTTGCATAGGAGAGGCCAAGGGGAAACATAACCTATCAAGTAAGATAATTGGTTTGTTCTTTTATAATGTTATATCAGATTGCAATGTTATATCAGATTGCACTGTTGGTGCTTAACTTATGTATTATTTGTTTATTTGTTTAATAATAATGTGTAAAGACAAATATAATGCTGACTTGAAAAAATATTTGTGTGCTCATATTGAATGTGAGGCTACCCCAAATACAAATATTTTCTGTTTATTGAATAGCTGAAAAAGAAGGTGGTGCTGTGTGTGTATATAATATCTGAGATCTGTGATAGATTTATATTATCTTTCCAGAAAAAGAAGTTGCAAACACTTTAGTATTATGCTACCTGGTTCACTGCCCTGTGAAGTCTCCAAATGAATGGAGATCCAGATAAAAGGTCCTGATTAAAAAGCCAAAGTGCTAATCTGTTATGCGTATTTGTCATAAACAGATAGCTAAGGATTAATGTCTCTTTCACCTGGAAAGGGTTAACAAACAACACCTGACCAGAGGACCAATCAGGAGACAGGATACTTTCAACTCTGGGTAGAGGGAAGTTTGGGTGTGGGTCCTTTGTTCTGTGTCTGTGTACTCTCTAGGCTCTGAGGGTCACCACACGTCTCTACAGGCTCTCTAATCTTCTGTTTCCAATTTGTAAGTACAGAGGTAGAAAGACTGTGGTCTGTGTCTTTGATTTGTTCGTCTGCATCCAGTTTTGCCCTGGAAGTCATGGTTCCTGTTTTCTTGTGTTGGGGTGCCCTCTGGTGTTTATTGTCTGAACTGCTGTTCCTCTGCTGCCTGCTTGGTTTTGCCTAGCAACAGTGCCTTTTCTTAACTTCTTCTATCTAATCTTTCACATGTAAATTAAACCAAAAAAACCTCTTTGATATGCAAATGTGTTCTGCTGGTGTACTTGACTCACAGCTGGAGTTCTATTGTTTAACAAAAGACCCTTGTTACCTTAATGGCTCCTTGCCTTAGGCAATCTCTATGCACAGCCAAACGGAGCAAGGAGAGAGAAAAAAAAATTCTCCTGCTGCAGTTTAAAAAAAAACCCCTTCTCTCTGCTTACAGGCATCTAAAAAAAGAAAAATAATATTCCTACTGGCTTTTGGATTCCATCTATCCCACACACTGCCGCCATGTCATAGTATTCTTTCCCAAATCTGAAACTTAGCGTCCAGAAAATGAGATACTAGCATGAATCCTCTAAGCTTAATTACCAGCTTAGATCCTGTAGTGCTGTCACCAATCAGGACTTTGGGTGGAGCCCCTGATTAGCTCCAGTATCCCCAAAACCTTCCCTAGGGACCCCAAGACTCAGATTCCTTGAGTCTTACAACAAAGGGAAATAACCCACTTCCCTTCTCCCCTCTTTACCTCCTCCCAGATTCTTCCCGCCCTGGGTACACTAGGAAAGATAGACAGATTCAAGCTCCATGAATTGAAACAAAAGGATTCTCTCTTTCCCCCTCCCTTCTCCCGGAGAGAGAGATAAACACAGAGAACAGGTTTTCCCTTCCCCTCATCTTCTTCCTCCCACCAATTCCCCTTGAGCCTCAACTAGGAAAAAAAAAATCAAACAGGTCTTAAAAGCAAAACTTTTAATAAAAAGAAAGTTTTAATAAAAGACAAAAAGAGTAAAAAATAATCTCTGTAAATTATGATGAAATATTACAGAGTTTTCCAGCTTATAGAAAATGGATAAACAGCCTTATCCAGAAAAAATACAATTTAAAATATTTCCAGCAAACTACACATTTGCACATAAAGCAAACCAAATAAAAAGACTATACTATCTTTCTACCTTTGTAGTTACAAATTGGAAACAGAAGATTAAAGAGCCTGTAGAGACATGTGGTGACCCTTAGAGCCTAGAGAGTACACAGACACAGAACAAAGGACCTACACCCAAACTTTCCTCTACCCAGAGTTGAAAGTATCCTGTCTCCTGATTGGTCCTCTGGTCAGGTGTTGTTTGTTAACCTTTTCCAGGTGAAAGAGACATTAACCCTTAGCTATCTGTTTATGACAGTATTTCATATTAAAAATAAAATAGTATGGGATTATTAAATCTTCATTTGAAGAGTACAGTAACTGTAAAGACATTGTACATTTACTGTAGTATGAAGGTAAACAGAGACATATTTACCCATTTTATGGTTTCTCTGAGTAAGAGGAAGTGATATACAGAGGAACAAATAATTGTTTTCCTATTTAACAGCTGAAGGTGGCATAGTGCCTGTGAACACCATCTAAAATTTCTTGAAAGAAAAGTGGAATCCTGGCATGAATTTTGTGTAAACTTTATTCTGATCCATTTCTTAAACAACTGAAGATTGTAGTGTACCATCTATCTCATCCATTACATTTTGTTTCACAGAACACCAAAAGGAACAAGTCCACTGTCTTCAAGCACTCAACTGGTTTACTAGTTCTGACCTTCTTGCTGCAATAATCAGTTCGGTGGCTGAATTACAGGAAGTTGTTAGCAAAACAGGTAATTGTTAAATATATTGTTGTAGAGAATATAAAAAGTGGTATGTTATGTGATTTCCTATTGAGGATTTTATATCTTCAGATGTCTTCTCTTCTGGCTCAAATTTCTGGAGGTGGAAAGTTATTTGGGGAGTCAAATTTTCTTCATCTTTATTGGTAGTTGTACTTGTGTTTTTCCTTTTGGACACTTTTGCATATACATATCCACACCCCATATACATGCTCACAGGGCCAGCTCCAGGCACCAGCTTAGCAAGCAGGTGCTTGGGGTGGCACATTCAGGTATTTGGCGGCAATTCAGCGGAGGATCCATCACTCCCACTCGGAGCGGAGGTCCTCCCACTGAATTGCCACAGATTGCGATCGTAGCTTTTTTTTTTTTTCCTTTTGTGGCTGCTTGGGGCGGTAAAACCCCTGGAGCCAGCCCTGCGTGCTCACATGTGGTAGTACATAAATAATAACCCTATATCACATGTGGTCAGTACTTCTGAATACTTACTGGCAAAAGCAGTAGTTACTTAAGATTGTATCACAAAATGAAGCTGTGAATACAATAGGGTTAACTTTAATATATAACGCATATTTATTGTTTCCCGTCATTTTAGCATTAGTTTAAATCTAGCTTCTATATGTTTTGTTTGTTTGCCTAACAATGCAGTAATTGCTTACTTAGTCCTGTTCTACCCTGGGGGAGGATCGATCTAAGTTATGCAGTTTCAGATTAGGGATACCTAGTAGTTTTGAAATTCTTTCTGTAATGTTAAATAGATAAAGTGACCACTTTCCCTAATATTAGTGAGGTACCAGTGCATGAGACTCACAAGTAGTAGCTTTCTGCTTTGGTAGATGCTCTCAACTGCACTAAACATTTGTTAATTAAAAATGATTGTAAGACAACTCCTTAAATCTCATTAATTGCAGAATGGTCAAAAGCAGCCAACGTTTACTACTGGCCTATTCAGAGAAACTAATCTTGTGTATAGAAAGCCACTAATTCCTGAGTTTAATCCCACCTCTTCTACTGACTCAGAGTGTGGTTTTGGGCAAGTTATTTCACCTTCCTTCCTGTGCCTCATCTATCTGTGTACATAGGAATAATAACATTTCACAGCCTCATAAGAGGGTTCTGAAAATTCATTTGATTGTATGTAAACTACTTTTAAGAAGTTGTAGATCTAGCCTGATAATCTGGGAGCAAATCTCATTCCGTGGACAGCTAGCTATAGAAAGGTCATTTGTGTTGTAAAAATCTACAGAATCATAATTTCAATGGTGTTCACCCTCTGTGGTGTGGTAAGAGGGGACTTGCTGCCTACCCAGCCCTGGGTCTTCTGGTTGGTGGACATTTTGATGATACATTATTGGAAATGGGTCCAGTTAGGTATTATTCAAAAACCCCGCCTCCCATGACCACAATGGTACCAAACATGACAGACCTGAAACAATTATGAAGATATATGTTTGAGAAAATGTTTAAAAATCAAAGTTTTTTTTAAATTATACTTGAACACAGAGATGCATTGCTTACATTAAAAAAGACATTGATCTTTGGTAATCCTAGGTAAATTACTGTTAACATATAAGGCTGAAAACATTTATTCATCAAAGTCATTGTAACTGTTGTCTCTATCTAGGGCACCAAACCACTGCTGGACATACTGTCACACTGATCCTCATCAGTGCTCCAGTAGCACATCTTCATACAAAGCAGGTTGCTGGCCAAATATTTTCAGGGTGATGAGCATCTGGTCTTTGCACAGAAACATTTGATTGGCTAAAGGATTAATCTGGGAGCTCATGG
Organism: Chelonoidis abingdonii; assembly: GCF_003597395.2. Taxonomy (NCBI): domain Eukaryota; kingdom Metazoa; phylum Chordata; order Testudines; family Testudinidae; genus Chelonoidis; species Chelonoidis abingdonii. The sequence continues at coordinate 109,089,055 of NC_133774.1, read as the reverse complement.
TATTTCACACATAACTGGTGTGATTGGTCCATCCTCCCAGACCCATCCATGCTCAACAGGGGAAGGTAGGCTTGAATATGCTCAATGATTCCTGAGCCATTCCATTGCTTGACAGTTTTCTCTCTTGATAGCAGGTATAAATGCTCCCCTCATTGGTGGTAACTTTTTTTGTCTGCTTCTTGGAAAATATCCACCAGCATAGCTCTGCAAGTATCTTAATGTTGTCTTCTAATGATGAACTCTCCATATGAATGTCTCCAGTGCATTTGTGACTTCATCAGTGACTATCTCAGCCATTCCAAGCAGCTTCAGAGTGAGGAAATAGTCTTTAGAGGCTGAATCAAATGCCTTCCAGTAAGGTAATTTGGCCTTTTCAGCCAACATTCAAGCAGTGTCACATTCTGAACAGGGGTGCTGGAAGAGTTTATATAGTGGGAGTGCTGAGAGCCATTGAACCAAACTGTAAACCTTGTATATAATGGAAACCACCTCAAGCCAGGAGGTGCTCCCGTACCCCTAGCATCTCTAGTTCCAGCACCTATGTTCCTGAAAGGGCATGGATTCCTAATAGCTTTTAATGGTCCGAGTCACAAGAATACATCTCTGAGGGATATACAAGCCATTCTGTTCCCCAGCAGCAGGCACAAAAACAGAATCTTGCAGAAGTCTTGGGTAGCATCACACAGAGAACACTAGAACCTGTGTTTTGTGCAAAAATCTGGAGTTTAATAGAGCCTCTTTCTCTGTAGCATTGATGGCATGCAAAATAATTTTAGTGTCAGTCTTCTCATGGAAACGACTAAAACTCCACTGAACAGTGTGAGGCAGCAGCTTTATTAAGCCATGTGACAGTGAAATTCTTTAGCATTGTTCATATGCTGGAGTATTTTTCCTGCAAGGTATATGGTTAACTCATCCTTCATGTGAGTATGAGACATTGTGACATTGAAGATGTTTGTGGAATCGATGATTTTGTATTGGACAAGTGCAATACCATGGAGTCTCTTCTTCTGGTAATATTTTAATTGATTTCTGTACATACATGTCAAACACAAGGTGGACTTCATCATAGGTCCAGTATTTATTTTCTCTGTAGCCTCATAATGAAGCGTACAGCCAAGTGCTAGTTTTTGGTTTGTTGAGAGCTTGTACCTCAGACATACAATCTGTGATTGCTATGTTGAAAGCCTCTGCTGGTATAAAAACCAGACCACGTAAGATGTGCATAAGTTAGCATAATTGTTCCATCGCATTTGGACATCAGTCATGGTACTACGAAGCAGGTGTACTTATTCAAAGTCTCACTTAGATTAATATCACGCTGAGAGCTGGACACAACTAAGAGACATTCAAACAATGACCTGTCTGTTCAGAGCACACCCTGAATGAACACCTAATTCTTCCTGAATGCTCTAACCAATGCTGATTGAAAGGCTACATTTCCAAATGAGCTTTGCTCCTAAGCCATTCTCCAGCCACTACACTGTTCCACCAGTGCAAAGTGGTCCTAAACCAGTCACATCCAACCTTGGAGGGTCTCTCTTGAATGGTGGAATCTCAGGAAGAATAGAGATACCTTGGTGGCTCCTACCTACCTTCCTGCTATCAGGGAAAAGAGGTCATGATCAGAGTGTCCGTACATCCTGCAGAGCACTGACTGTTATAATAGCAGCCTTCAGGCTGCTTCAGATTTGTGTCAGGCACTGGACTGCTGCAGAACACAGCCAAGATTAGAGGAATACAAAGGCCACTTCCACTTCTGAGTTGTGCCCAGTGCTTTCCAACCTCAGCTGAGGACCTTGTGTCCCATGGCGCTGTGCTCAGCTGTGCTTTGCAAACAATGAGTTGAAAGTTCTTAATCACCAGAGGCTTTAGTATTTGATGTGTTCAGCATGGGAATGTAGGAATTGCCACAGCATGTCTGGCCCAGGGGTCTGTGTAATCCCATGTTATGTCTTTGACAGTGGACAGAACCAGTTGCTTCTAGAAGAAGGTATAGAAATCCCTGTAATGAACAATTTTGGAATAGCCTGTCATCAAGGGAAGTTTCCTTCTTACCCTGGAAAGTTAATATTTTGCTAATGACCTAAAGCATGATGGTTTCTGTATCCCTTATATTTTTAACATTTTTCGTGTACTCTGTATGTTTTCATTAATCAGATAAATGTTTCATCTTTTTTTAATCCTGGGGAACTCTTGACTTCACTGATATTTTGTGGCATGGAGTTACACAAATTAATTGTTATGCATATGCAAGGAAGCATTAGACTCTTTGCAGTGTTCTTATGCTCCTTCATTGCTCTTTTCTCCCTGGTAGTCCTATAGTCACAAATGTTCTCTGACAGAAATTAAATATATCAGAAGTGAGGAAGCAGGACTGCAAGGAAGTAAAGAAAATTGAGGAGTAGAGATGTGATATACCCAAGATCAAACAGCAAATGGGCTCCAGAGAGCCAGGAACAGAACCAAGTCTCCTCACTTCCAGTTCTATGCCCTGTCCACCAGATCATCCTGATATCCAGTAATTCAAATTCACATCCCAACACTGCCAATTCAAGACTTTTGAATTGCACTGTATGTCAAAATGCATAGGAGCCGTTTACACAGGAGTGCATGCATTCCTCTAGCTGGACAATTGGCTGATCAATGACTGCACTTTAAAAAGGATTTCAAAGATAAATCATATCAGCATTGAGGTGCTGAAATTGCTAACTTTCTTATTCTACTCAAATCCCTGGAATATATAGGAGTCTTGCTAGCAATTGTTTAGATAAAATCCTTTTTGTTTAAGAGTCAGACACTGTAGAATTCATGGGCAGTATAAAAGAGGCATGAGAAGGCCTCCGCGAAGGACCATGTGGAAATATTTGGTCTCATGGTCACAACAGCTTTTCTGATTCCCATCACATGTGTCTACTTAATTTGCCCTCAGAGTATCCTGACATCTAGCTGCTCATGTGTGACTCAGACTTCAAGAAACTTTGGCATGGTAAAAAAAGAATAGTAAATAAATTAAAATCAGAGATAACATTTCAAAATGATGCAGCTTAAGAGCCTAACTCTCGTTCTGAAAAGAGAACATAGGCATCTGTGAGCCTAATTCTCATTAACAGTCAAAGAAATTTATGCTCTGAAATGCTTAAAATTAAGACTCTTAAGTCACTTAGGAACTTTTGAAACTTTGAATCTAGTTGATCAACCTATTTATAGCAGCGGCTCATTTGATATCGTTATGCACTTCTGGGTTTCCCCTTCCAAATACGCTTCAGGGTACACTGCAAAGGGGAAAGTCCCAGAAGTATTCAAAACTTCATTGAAGCTGCCAAGCATACACAGGAGACAGGAGAAATGTGCAGGGTCTCTTTAAGAAACTTGTAAATATGGACAAGTCAAAAAGACTGCAACATTGGGAACTGCAGTCATTTTGGAGGGGTTGACGTAAAGGAAAGGGATTGAATCCAAAGCTTTCAAGCAACACTGATTTTTTGGTGGTGTGCCTTTTACTTTGTTTTTGTTCTTGTATGTGTGGGGGAAAGGAAGGCAAATTGATGTGTGCTTTTGTTTTATTTTTAAATTTGAATTTTGGAGTTTTTCCTTTATAAACATTTCCCTGTAAACCCTGTTTTCCTAATAGATTTGTCCTTACTTAGTCAAGTAGTCTTAACAGTATAGGGTTGGAATTGTTTATCTTTAGATTTACTTAAAAAGGCCTGTAAAGTGCATTTTCTCTTTTCTTTTCTTTTTTTTTTAAGAGACATTGTACTTCATTAGCACTCAGAGGAACCAAGCACACATACAAATATTGTCTGCTGTAGCATAAACTGAATTTCTGAAGCTTAATACGAATATTTCAGTTCCTCTATAATATTAATCAGTTTATTCTTTCCCTTCATTCAATTTCACTCAAAACAAAACAGAATTCTCCCTCCACCTGTCATGAGAGGAAGATTTGTCACTTTTCATTGCCTTTTGCTTCATTTGTTTAATAAAGAATTGATTGCTCTTTGTACTGTAACTTTATTTGTGTAAGCCATTTCTTACATGCTCATCACAACATAAATTATTTATTGCTTTTACTGTAATTCCCTTATAGTCTGTGGCCAGGTACTTAAAGTGTATATGTTCTTTTTCCACTTGTTATAGAAGAATACAATACCTTATGGAATTACACTGTATTCTCTTTTCGCCTTGCAAAACAGTCAGCAAATCACGCCAAAACATTTGTGTGTTTTAGTCAAAACCATTATTCATTAAAAATTAACTAGAGGTGATTGTGACAGGTTGGACTCTTTGGGAAGTCATCTGATGTGCTGAGATACCACTGAGTCTACCTGTTCTGCTAACATGGGCCCCCTTCAACCTGTCTTGCTGAGCCAGGCTCTTAAAACCTCCTCTAACATACACACAGGCAGGGCCACACCCAGCTGCAGATCAGCTCTGGGAAGACTCAGCTTTGGGGATTTGCTTCAGCACTCAGATGTCCACCTCCCTTGGAGTGCAGACGCAAAGATATATTATGAAATTTGCCCCCTCCCTCAATGCGGAGAGGGGTGTGCACACTTCTTACCTTCTCTCCCCTGCAGTTAGAAATTACAGAAACTGGGTTTAATAATAAGCAAAACTATTTTTTTAACTATAAAAGGCAGATTTTAAGTGGTAAAAAGGGGTAACAGACAGAACAAAGCAGATTACTAAGCAAATGAAATCAAACGCACGAACTAAGCTAGTTTCACTAAAGAAATTGGTTACAAATAGTATTTCTCACCCTAGATATTGTTGCAGGCAGTTTGCAAAGTTTCTGTGGTTCAGAGTTCCAGTTATATTCCTTTTCAGACTAGACCCCTGTTTCAGTCTGGACTCCCCCCTTGCCTTTCTTTTTGCAGTCTTTCTTCTTGGGCAGACAGGCCCTGGAGAGGAGGAGTCCTGTTTACCTTCCTTCCCACCCTTAAATAGGATTTACATAAGGTGGGAATCCTTTGTTTCGCAAACTTGCCCCCCCCCCCGCCTTCCCTTACATTGGAAAGTTACAGGAAGTCCCAGGTAATGTTTTAGTATCAGGTGACAAGACCACCTGACTCTGTAGGATCGCAGCATCCATGAGTCATTGGCAGTATGGAATGACCACGGGAAGGCCAAACTTTTCACAGTCTATCGTCCTCACTGATGGGCCATCTGCCCTGTCTGTCTTTTCCATTGTTGTTCCTGAAGTGTTAGCAGTCACCCAGAGTAGCTTAGTTGAAATACAGATACATAGTCAATATTCCTAACTTCAGATACAGAAATGATACATGCATACAAATTGGATAATCACATTCAGTAAATCATAACTTTTCCAATGGTATATCACGTGAGCCATCTTGCATGAAGTATATTTCAGTTATGTCATATTCATATCATAAGCATAAAGAATATGGAACGACACATCACAGTGATGCTTTGATCATTTGAGGAGCATAAAAGCAAAGTTTATCTCTGTGCTAATCTTCAAAATCAAAAGTCTACATATTCACTCTGGTGGCACAGAAAATCTTTTGGGTTTTTTTTAAAGTGAAGCCATCATTTCAAATTGCTACAATACAGATGACAGAATATGTTGCAATGTAGATGCATTATCATGCAAAGAGTATTTTGATTTGATCACGTGCTATAATATTCTTTGTTCACTTATGTTTGATTCTACCTGTATAATTTCGATAATGCTCTGGTACCCATTGTAAAGAATGCTCTATAAGTCTTCATGTTCTATTTGTTTGAAACTTTTGATTTGATCCTTATAGCGTAAAGAAGAATTCTTTGTTTTAAAGAAGCTGTCTTGGTTTTTCTGCTTCTGCTTTAAAGAAAATATTTTAATTCACTACAGCAACAGGAGATCTGGTGTACTACTGAATGTAAATAAGTTCCTCCATGCTTGTCATCTTACACTGATAGTATCATAAGACAAGTAATGACAGATTAAGACCTGCCTTGCAGAGGGAAAACTAAATTACAAGACTTTTATTAAGGCATAAATAAACCTATTAACCGTTATCTGGAATACCAATTAGTAGAAGGAGCACTGACAATTTTATTTATCAACATTAAACACAATTATTAATTACAGACCTGACGTATCTAGCAGTAAGCAGGACATGTTGGGTGTGCTGGGGCCTTAAGTCCATTATGTGAGAAGGATGATTACCAAAATCCTGTGGGAAAATAAGTAATTGTAGCTGTAAAATTTTAATTGCCTTGGAATAAGGTAAATTATATTCTCTTGTCTCAGAATATAAATAGTATGGCATTAAGGTACCAAGCCTCACTAGTTTTAAACAGCAAATTATTTAGACAACTATGCTGAAAAAAAGAAGAAAATCAGTTATACACTCGCATTTTAAATATTACAGTAAAGTGATTTACCTTCTGCTGTCAAATGTGTGAACACATGCAAAGACGTTTGTCATATAGTATGTAATTTGTGTGCATCAGAAACTTTTGCATTTTATTAATCCAAAGGTTGGACTATACAAGAAAAAGGACTTAAAATACAGTATTGGAGGATAACATAGAATTATTTGAAAAATTATATATTAACAAAAGTTATTTTTGTTGGGCCAAGTTCTGCCCTCATGTTTGTACATATAACTCCAGTGGTAGTTAGTAGAAGCAGCACTTCCTATCTGAAGGTAGAATTTGGCCCAAATTCTCTACTTGGGGAAGACTCCTTTTGATTGGAATAAGAGCATTGTCTGAGGCCTAGTCTACACTATGCGTTTAAACCGAATTTAGCAGCGTTAAACTGATTTAACCCAGCACCCGTCCACACAACAAGGCCATTTATATCGCTATACAGGGCTCTTTAAACCGGTTTCTGTACTCTTCGCCAACGAGAGGAGTAGCACTGAAATCGGTATTGCCATGTCGGATTAGGGTTAGCGTGGCTACAAATTGACGGTATTGGCCTCTGGGCGGTATCCCACAGTGCACCATTGTGACCGCTCTGGAAACCAATCTGAACTCAGATGCACTGGCCAGGTAGACAGGAAAAGCCCCGCGAACTTTTGAATTTCATTTCCTGTTTGCCCAGCATGGAGCTCTGATCAGGCAACGGGTGGCATGCAGTTCCAAACCAAAAAGAGCTCCAGCATGGACCGTACGGGAGATACTGTATCTGATCGCTGTATGGAGAGACATCGTTCTATCAGAGCTCCGTTACAGAAGATGAAATGACAAAGCATTTGAAAAAATCTCCAGGGCTATGATAGACAGAGGCCACAGCACAGTGCTGCGTGACAAGCATAACGGAAAGAGCAAAGAATCAATGGCGCTCATGGAGGGAGGGAGGGAGGGGCTACTGAGGAAGCTATCCACAGTCCCGCAGTCTCGAAAAGCATTTGCATTCTTGGCTGAGCTCCCAGTGCCGGTAGAGTCAAACACATTGTCCAGGGTGGTTCAGGATATATCTCGTCAATTTACTCCCTCTCCCCCCCATGAAAGAAAAGTGGAAAAAGTAAAGAGTTTATAATTTCATATATGTCTACTGTATGCTGCTGGTAGACGCGGTGCTCGCAGCACTGAACAGCAGCACTCCTCCCTCCTTCCCGGTGGCAAACGTGTACGTGGCGCTAGACCCATCTGTTCCGTATACATGAGTGCTCCCTGGCTGGCCTGGTGAGGTCAGCCGGGGCGCATGGGTAAAAATAGGAATGACTCCCGGTCATTCCTGGCAGATGGACAGAACGGTGGTAACCATCTTCATCAAGCAACTGGGGCTGAGCTCCATCAGCCCCCCCCTTTCATGTCTAAGGACAAAGATTCTGGCACTCCCTGGACTATCATAGCAGCAGGAAGCTGGGCTTCCTCCCCCCCACACCGTTTAATGTCCGCCTAGCTATCATAGCCAGGCTGGAGGCTTCCTCCCCCTCACTTTACTCACTAAAAAGTCGGTGTTTACATTATTCCTGCATTCCTTTATTGACTTCCTCACACAAATGGGGGGACAGAGGAAGGATTGAGTGACGACATTTACCCAGAATCAACCCCGACCTGTTATTTCACTGGGATCTCAACCCAGAATTCCATAGTGGGGGAGACTGAGGAACTATGGGATAGCTACGGGATAGCTACCCACAGTGCAATGCTCCAGAAATCAATGCTAGCCTCGGTACATGGACACACACCGCCAAATTATTGTGCTTTGTGTGGCCACGTGCACTCGACTTTATACAATCTGTTTTACAAAACCGGTTTATGTAAAATTGGAATAATCCTGTAGTCTAGACGTACCCTGAGTAAGAATTTAAGGCTCAAGCCCAGTGAGTTGAGTCTTCCTCCCTTAGTTCAGTGGCATCATTCCCAATAATCTTATTCAGACATGTATATGTTTTTATAAAATAATAAGAAGAAAGAACTTACTTTTTAAATATGTATTTCTCTTTTCTTTTCTTTTTTCTTAAAGATCCAAATTCCTGGCTTTGTGGACACTTACTCATAAGTGCAGCCAGGAATTCTTTTTCAAAACTCATGGACAAACTTAATGTACTAATGGAGACTATAGCAGTGGATAGTAGCAGGACCATCACATATATAGAGAAGGACTCCTTGGTTCAAAGACTGGCTCGTGGACTTCATAAAATAAATGCACAGGCGCTAAAAGCTGGACTAGGTGATAGAATACCCATTACAGTATGTGTATTTCTTGCTGATTTATATATATATAAAATTTCACAGAATAATTATAGTAGAGCTTTCAAAATAGTTATGATGCTTATTTCATTTTCAGGTTGTGCTTCACAGCTGACTTTAATTTAACTAACTTGTATACAAAATTAAATGGCGATTTACACCAGAAAAGATTGGGCCCTGAATCGGTTACATTTTTTAATATAAAATAAAAAAATTGTAAGGCATGAGATTTGGTTGTATTAAGCTTGAAATAATTTTTCTTTTCTAAAATCTGTCAAAATTGAATTTTCTTTGTAAGAACATCCTGTAACTCCTTTTGAAGTTAAGAGTAATGATTTTGTTAAAAAAATATTCTCGCCTTCTCTTCTTCCAGTGTACTTTGGTAATGCAAAATACATGTTACGTTTTTGCAGAAACTCAGTAAAACTTCTTCTCCCCAAACATCTACTCTATGTATGTATGTATGTATGTATGTATGTATTTAGGAATTTTTCAGTGACCCAGAACAGCAGGTGAAATAGTGCTCTTTGTGTGTGCGTGTTAATGTGTGTGTTAATGTGTTGGTGGATGCGTGCAGAATGAAAGCTTCATTTGGTTTGCTTGGGTATTAAATACTATTGATTTATTGCTAAAATAGCAAATTTAGAGTACATAAAATTATTTCTATTTATACTAACAGAAAAGCATAGCATCCTTGCAGAAGCAAATATTTGAATTTACACAAAGGCTGCACACAGCAGAAGTGGAACGCCGTTCACTACGCTTAGAACTCACAGAATTCAAACGGAATTTGAATGAGATGAAAAAAGAGGCTGACAAAGCCCACAGCCTGCAAGAGCAATTAAATGCATTTAAGCAATCTGTAAGTATATTTAATTTAGAAAAGAGTGGCTTAAAGGAAAGCCTCCTTTTACATATTTTTGATTTGTGTTCTTTAGAAAAATAAGTATAAATCCAATTATTAACAGAAAACTTGCCTCATGAATGTCACCAAGCTGCAAGCCAGATGTATTAAAAAGTGACTCTTTTCCACAGGAGTTTCATTTTATTTTGCAGAATGAGATATTTTGGGTGAATTACACGTTTGCTCTTTGACAGACCCAGTTTTTCTTTCACATGCTGAAAATGTTCATTTCTGATTTACACACCATACAGAACATATATAGCCCTTCAGCTAGAGCAGTCGTGCATTTTTAATAAGTACGGTACATTCATGACAACATTGTACAGCATAAACACAATATTTTAAGCTCTGTTTTACCCTTGCTCCATATTCTGACACACCTCTTTACTGTATCTTTTTTATGAGTCAAGTTCTGAAGCTAGTTTGTGTCAATAAGTGCAATCTTGAGAATAGTTTTTCTCTTGTGGGAGAGAATTTATGCAGATGATTTTACCACATCCCCAGCAGCCTGTATTTGCCAAACCCTCTCTCTGTGCCTCATCCCTGAGCCACTGGATTTACTACAGCCATAAGGCCATGTTGATCACTGCACAGCTACAGCTGGTAGGGATGAAAGGGAGGGACTAAAAACAGGTCCCTTTATCTGGAATTACTTCAAGGGCTTTATCCTCCATCTCTTGACTGTGCAGGGAGTGGAGGTTTTTTCAGACTGATGCGTCCTCATTGCAGATCAGAGACTGTTCTCCATTGTAACCACGTGACAGCTCTCCACAGCTGTCAGGGGGTAATTCATTCTCCTCTAGGAGGTTGGAGATGTACTGGGCATCTTCACCGCCTCCCTTAACAAAACTCTGAGCTCGTTTCTGTAGAGGGCATTCAGATCAAGTCAATTTTCATCCAGAGAAAGGGAATGAACAGTTATGAGTGCTTTGTAGCTTCCCTGGTGTGTTTAGAAACATCCTGTTTTTGGGATGTGTAGTAGCTTCCACAAATTGTGATGGATTTATTTTCTGAGGACTCATCGACACCTAACAATCATGTGCACTAGGGGGGTATGATTTCTTAAGCACACCAACGTGTTGTGCACTAAGTGGGCTGTGTGGACCATGCTGTCATGAACTAAAAGTTCTTCTTCGAGTGCTTGCTCATATCCATTCCAGTAGGTGTGCGTGCGCCGCGTGCATGTTCGTCAGAGACTTTTACCCTAGCAACACTCGGTGGGCCGGCAGGGCGCCCCCTGGAGTGGCGCCGCCATGGTGCCTGATATATACCCCCTGCCGGCCCGACCACTTCCTCAGTTCCTTCTTACCGCCCGTGTCGGTCGTCTGGAACTGTGGAGCTCAGATTATCTGTTCTCACCACCTCCTAGCATTCACTCGTATCCTCTTGAATTTGTATATAGTTGAACTTTAAATAGTTAGTAGTATAGTTTTTTTATTTTAGTTGTTTGTAATTAGTTTAGTAGGGATCGCGGTTTAGCCCGTCCCCTACCCCACGGTACCGGGCTCATGCCCGGGTCGCCGGGCTTCAAACCGTGCGTGGCCTGCCGTCGCCGATGCCCACAGGCGACCCGCGATTCTTGTCTGAAGTGTCTGGGCGACTCCCACCTGACAGACAGATGCAAGATTTGTAAGGCGTTCAAGCCCCGCACCAGGAAAGAGAGGGACGTTCGCCTTGAAACAGTTGCTCATGGAGGCAGCGCTCACTCCACCGTCCTCGGCACCGCCGCCCGGGCACCTGGGCAACAAGCGCTCCTCGGCACCGCATCATACACCCTTCCCAAAGAGACACCTCACCAGTCTCCGGCACCAACTCCTGGTTGGCACCGCTTCCGCACTCTCCGAGAGGCAAGAAGCGTAAGCCTCCTGCGGCCACTACACCAGCCCCGCAGTCAGAGCGTTTGCCCACAACAGACCGCCCGCACCGACACTCCTGCCGCGGCATCGAGGTCTGTTGCACCGTGGATTCTGGCCTCGGAAAGCCGTCGAGTCCGGTGCCTATTGGCTCCCCGCGACGCGGTGCCGCGGTTGAGCTCATTGTGCCTTCAACCTTGGAGACATTCTCAGCCGCACGAGACCTCATTGCCGATGACGGAGCCTGAGCTGCCTCGACCCTGGCACCGCCGGTGCGGGGTCCCACAATCTCTGGCAAGCCGGCTGTCGTGAGACCTTCTCCCCCGGCACCGTGGGCACTTCGTTCCAGGTCGAGGTCTCGCAGACGGTCCCGGTCTCACCATCGCTCCGGATCCCGCCCGCGCCGCTCTCAGTCCCGGTACCGTTCCCTTCACGGTACCGGACGTACTCGCGGTACGCTCACGGTCCCGATCGTCGTCGCGGCATTACCGGCGCCGTTCTAGATCTAGGCACCGCTCCCGGCACCGTACGTCACGGAGCCGGTCTCGGCACGGAGGGTCCCGGCCACCGATCGACCTCCAGGCACCGCAGGTCTCGCAGCCGATCTCGGCACGGCGGCTCCCGGCACCAGGTCGATCTCCCGGCACCGCACGCGCTGGTAGTAGGTCCGGTCGCATTCACGGCACCGGCGGGACTCCAAGTATCGTTCCCGGCACCCACGTGGACGTGATTCACCTGGCCGTAGAGATGATCATCTCCACTCTCGGCCCCACCGTGGCCAACCCGCCAACCATCCGTTTCCTCCCATGGCGACTTCGGCGTCTATGGGGATTCGGACCTCAAGGCCCTCAGCAGTGGCCCTTTTGGACTCCGTGGGCATACCACCAGAGCCAGGGGCGTCACCAGCCACCGCCTCGCTCAGTTCCCTCCGACCGAAGGGCACCTGAGTCCACGGTGAGCAGACCACCTGCGGACACTATGGAACAGCTCCCCGCCAGGACGCGCCTCACCCTGACCAAGCCGTGGATGCCCCACCGGACCAAGAGTCTCTTCAAGACCCTTTGGTCCAGGGAGTCTCGTCCTCTTCTTCCCGGACGAGGCTGTGGCGGGAACATCCCATCAGGGCCACCGCCTATCGACCTCAGGGCTCACCAGGACCTTCTACGACGGGTTGCTTTGAACATAAACCTACCAGTAGAGGAAGTCCCGAGGTGGATGACACGTGGTCACTATCTCTCGGCGGAGGCCCAACCCGCGTAGCGCTCCCCTTCATTCATACCATCCAGGCACGAGCCGATACAATCTGGCAGACCCCGGCTTCGTGCCGCCCACGGCAAAAGGGGTTGAGCGCAAATACATGGTCCCGTCCACAGGGTACGAATACCTGTATGTTCACCTCCGCCTTGCTCGTTGGTGGTCCAATCAGTCAACGAGCGAGAGCGGCATGGCCAACAAGCCCTGCGCCCAAGTCTAGAGAGGCAAGGCGCGATGGACCTCCTGGGCAGGAAGATTTACTCTGCTGGGGGCCTCCAGCTCAGAGTCGCAATCAACAGGCCCTACTGAGCCGTTACAGTTTTAACACTTGGGAGGCAGTGGGAAATTTACTGACCTTCTCCCACAGGACTCCGCCAAGAGTTTCTCGGCGCTCCTGCAGGAGGGTAAAAGGTGGCGCGGACCTCCCTTCAGGCCTCTTTAGATGCAGCAGACTCCGCAGCTAGAACTCTTGCATCAGGGGTCGCTATGAGGCGTATTTCGTGGCTGCAAGCGTCCGGCTTACCGCCGAGGTCCAGTACACGATACAGGACCTCCCCTTTGACGGCCAGGGTCTCTCTTTCTCTCAGAAGACAGACCCTCGCCTCCAAAGTCTTAAAGACAATCGCGTGATAATGCGCTCGCTGGGGATGCACACGCCGCAGACTCAAAGACGGCCCTTCCGTCCCCAGCCCCGACGGTTCTACCCCCCACCTCGACCGAGACAGGACTTCTCCAGGCGCAGAGGCAGGACCTCTCGTAGACGCAAGTCTGGCCCTCAAGGGGGTCACAACTCCGGTCCCGCCAAACCACCAGCGGGACCGAAACCTAGCTTTTGAAGGTGCGCTCGAGAGCACCGTACCGATTTCCTCCAGGATCCCGCTCAGTTTTCCAACCGCCTCGCCGCTTTCTTCCCTGCCTGGTCCAGCTAACATCAGACCGCTGGGTCCTCAGCACGGTGGAAGGTGGCTACCGTCTTCAGTTTGTTTCGACCCCGCCTTCCCACCCTCCCTCCTCGTCCCTCTTCAGGGACCCCTCTCACGAGCAACTCCTCCTACAGGAAGTTTCAAAGCTCCTCGCATTGGGAGCCATAGAGGAGGTTCCAGAGGCCATGAGAGGCAGAGGGTTCTATTCCAGGTACTTCCTGATTCCCAAGGCGAAAGGCGGCCTCCACCCCATCTTAGACCTGCGAGCTCTGAACAAGCCTATCAGGAAGCTCAAGTTCCGCATGGCTATGCCTGGAAAACATCATTCCTTCCCTCGATCCGGAGATTGGTACGCTGCTCTCGACATGAGGGACGCATATTTTCATATCGCGATCTACCCACCGCACAGGAGGTTTCTTCGTTTCGTAGTGAACCGTCGTCACTACCAGTTTGCAGTTCTGCCCTTCGGCCTCTCCTCGGCCCTCGAGTTTTTACCAAGTGTATGGCAGTAGTCGCGGCCTACCTCCGTCGTCGTCACATTCATGTCTTTCCCTACCTCGACGACTGGCTGATTCGAGGGGCTTCCGAGGCCCAGGTAACCGGGCATGTACAGTTCATCAAGATCTGTTTCTCTCGTCTAGGATTGATCATCAATCTCGACAAAATCCATCCTGCTCCCAACGCAGGAAATAGAATTTATAGGAGCACTGCTGGACTCGAATCGAGCAACAGCCAGCTTGCTCCTCAAGGTTCAGAGCGATAGTTTCTCTCGTTCAGGGCTCCATGCCTCCCCACTACCACTGCCCACACCGTCCTCGGCCTCCTCAGTCACATGCTGCGTGCACCTTTGTGACGAAGCACGCGAGACTACGCATGCGCCCTCTGCAACTCTGGCTCGCCTCAGTCTTTCGGCCACGCAGGGATGCCCTGGACATGATAGTTTCCAGTACCATCACACATATGGGCTCCCTCAACTGGTGGCTGGACCCGCCCTAGTGTGCGCCGGTCGGCCGTTTCATCCGCCTCAACCCTCGCTATCCCTGACGACGGATGCTTCCTCTCTGGGGTGGGGCGCGCACCTCGGCCATCTGCAGACCCAAGGTCTTTGGTCCTTGCCAGAACTCCAACTCCACATCAATGTCCGCGAGCTAAGGGCGGTCCGCTTGGCATGCCAGGCATTTCGCGAGCAGCTACAGGTTGTTGTGTTGCCATTTTCACGGACAACACAACGGCCATGTATTATATAAAAGCAAGGAGGAACACGATCTTCTCCCCTTTGCCAAGAGGCTCTGAAACTGTGGGACTTTTGTATAGCCCAGTCGATCGACTTGATAGCCTCCTTCCTCCCGGGGGTCCGGAATACTCTAGCGGACGCCTGAGCCGATCGTTCCTGACACACGAATGGTCCATCCGTCCGGACATCCTGTTTTCTGTTTTCCGGAAGTGGGCTTTCCCCAGATAGACCTATTCGCCTCCAAGGAGAACAGGAAGTGTCAGATGTTCTGCTCCCTGCAGGGCCGCCCCCGGGCTCCCTCTCGGACGCCTTTCTCATTCCATGGACGAGGGGTCTCCTGTATGCGTTTCCACCGTTCCCGTTAGTCCACAGGGTCCTGCTCAAGCTACGCAGGGACAAGGCCAAGCTGATCCTGATCGCTCCGGCATGGCCGAGACAGTATTGGTACACCATGCTGCTCGACCTGTCCCTGGCACCTCCAATATCACTACCTCTCTACCCGGACCTTATAACACAGGACTTCGGCAGGCTTCGTCACCCAGACCTCCCGTCCCTACACCTGACGGCGTGGCTTCCTGTCTGGTTGAACGAGTCTGAGCGCCAGTGCTCGCCGAGGTCCAACAAGTTCCTTTTAGGTAGCAGGAAACCCTCTACGCGGGCCACTTATCTCGCAAAGTGGAAGCGATTCTCATTCTGGTGTGCACGGAGTTCCATGGTCCCTACTGCCGTTCCAGTCTCTGTAGTCCTGGACTACTTGCTCTATCTCAAGGGCCAGGGCCTAGCCCTCTCTTCCATTAGGGTCCATCTAGCCGCAATCTCCACCTTCCATCCTGGAGAGTCCGGTACTTCCACCTTTTCACACCCCATCGTTTCAGGTTCCTTAAAGGATTGGAGAGACTCTACCCTCCGGTTAAGCCTCCTTCCCTACGTGGGATCTGAACCTGGTACTCTCTAGACTCATGGGGCCCCCTTTTGAGCCGTTAGCAACCTGCTCCTTACTATATCTGTCATGGAAGATGTCCTTCCTGGTAGCTATCACCTCTGCCAGACGCGTATCCGAGCTCCGTGCGTTGGTCGTAGACCCACCTTACACCATCTTTCACAAAGATAAGGTGCAGCTCCGACCACACCCAGCCTTCCTTCCGAAGGTTGTCTCACCATTCCATCTTAATCAAGATATTTTCCTGCCGGTCTTCTTCCCGAAGCCGCACACATGCCGCGAGTGACCGTGACCAGCAGCTGCACACCTTAGATGTCCGCCGGGCCCTGGCATTCTACATCAGCAGGACTAAAGCCTTCAGACGCTCGCCCCAGTTATTCATAGCGGTGGCAGAGCGTATGAAAGGTCTCCCTGTAACTTCACAGCGGATTTCATCATCGGTAACATCGTGTATCCGGACGTGCTACGAATTGGCTCACGTCCCGCTTGGCTGGATCACCGCCCATTCTACTCGGGCTCAAGCCTCTTCGGCTGCTTTCCTGGCCCAAGTCCCCATCCAAGACATATGCCGGGCGGCTACCTGGTCGTCCGTGCACACTTTTACATCGCACTATGCGCTGGTTGACCAATCTCGAGACGACGCCGCCTTCGGTACAGCGGTCTTGCTTTCCGCAACGTCTCACTCCGACCCCACCGCCTAGGTAAGGCTCGGGAATCACCTACCTACTGGAATGGATATGAGCAACACATCTCGAAGAACAACAGTTACAAAGGTGAGTAACCTTGTTTTCCCTATTGTTTATTAATGTAGTGCTGCATCAAACAGTGGAGATAGGAGATCAAAGTGTTTTGTAACCTAATTTTCCCACATCAAGGGTCTGTCCATTGTACTTATTGTCTCCAGCAGGTAGAACAGCTGAACAAGTGTATCTCATGTCTTCAGTTTTGTTTTTAACAGGCTTTTTTCCATTACACTTCCTTAAATTGTCAGATTAAATTGTCACTTTTTAGATTGTCAGTTAAGTGCTGTCCCTCAGGAGGCACTTCCTTTCTTTGTCTTCTGGAGCGCTCTGTGAGAATCAGGTCCACACAGGAATTTATAAGGGTTTAACAGGGTGTGTACTGAAATGCACAAATGCTCATCTGCAAATTCCTTCCTTTAGTAAACACTTTTTTTAACAATTGAGATGTCCTCTTTGATCTGTTTTGGAATCACACACACAAAATTTCAGTATACTTTGTAAATACATTACAGATGAGAAAATACAACAAATAAAGTAATTTAACAATGTTTTGCAATGAGCTTCACTTTAGGAAAAAAAGGTCTCTTGGGCAGATATTGAGCGTTTAAAAACTTTTTGCATTAGAATGTTGTGTATTAGTAAGTGGAATTCTGAAGGTGAAGTGTATAAACAATGGAGTTATTCCATGATAGAACACAATTTATTTCCTTTATCAGAAATTGATCACCCATGAGAGGTTTGAAAGTGCATGTGAAGAACTGAATAATGCATTACATCGAGAGCAGCAGGCACAAATGCTTTTGAATGAGCAGGCACAACAGCTACAGGAGTTAAATTATAAACTGGAATTGCACTCAAGTGAAGAAGCGGACAAAAACCAAACCCTAAGTGAAGCTGTAAAGGTAGGACAATATTGCTTCTAAATAGAGAAGAGAAGTTGTTTGCCTCTCAAGTGCATGGGCCAATATTGGCAGCCCTCACAAGTACTCTCATGAATAATCCCATGAAAGTAAATGGGAGTGTTTGCAGGAATAAGGATTACTCAATCCAATGAGGGTTGAGGGCGATCAGGAGATACTTATTACCTTTTATGGTGAGGTCTTGTGGGTGTAGCATCCATTTTTAACATTGGGAGTGGCATATGTGCGCTGGAAAATATGATCACTATTTATTTGTTAAGCATTGACAATTAATTTGTTCCTGTACAAGATACAAATCAAGACAGTCCCTGTCTTGAGTTTATAATCTAAAAGATAGAGAGGATGACACTGAGGGCTTGGCTACGCTTGCAAGTTTAGAGCACATTAAAGCAGCCTCAGGCGCCCTAACTCACGACCCATCCACACTGGACTCTGCAGCTGGAGCTCCTGGACTCTGCAGCTCAGTGCCTGGACTCTGCAGCTGGAGCATTCCTGGTAATGCTTCTCCATGAGAAGCATAACGCTTTCAGCGCCTCGGCTGAAACACCCCGGCGTCCGTATGAATGGGGTGTGCATTACTGCGCTTTACTCTGCCTCTGGAAACGTCCCATAATCCTGTTAAGTCAAGTGGCCACTCTTGTTTTGTTGTTTTTTTTAACTTGGCTGTAGGAATGCAGATATGCCCTTTCAGAGCTTCATTTCTGACAGCTGGCATGCTTATTTGCCATTAGTGTGGAATGTTGCTTGCTGTGAGAGAGAGAGGCAGGGCAAAGGGAGGTCTGCTGCCCTCTGAACTTACAAGACAGCATGCTGACATACTTTCAGACCCCCAAAAGCCCACTCTCTCTCCCCTCACATACACACAACACACTCCCTATCACACTGCACTCCATCCCCCTCATTTGAAAAACACGTTGCAGCCATTTGCATGCTGGGATAGCTACTACAATGTGCTGCTCTCTGTGGCATTGCAAGAGCTGCTAATGTGGCCATGCCAGTGCGCTTGAATCTGACAGTGTGAACACACGGCAGCGCTTTCCCTACTAAACTCTCCCAGGGCTGGTTTAACTTACACCACTCTTCATCTGCAAGTGTAGCCATGCCCCCACACAGGTAGTCAATATAGACTTTTTAAAAAATTAGTTATTCTGATCTCACTCTTTCCTCAAATGTAACTTTGGGCGGAGAAAGCATTTGACTCAGTTTAGCATACACTGGAGTGAGTAAAAGGAGTAGAGGCCCTGTCTCATTAGGATTTAGAAGCTGTCCCTTGCATAAGGGATAACAAGGGGAAAAGGAAGTGAAGTGAACGTCAAGACTACAATTTTGCCAAAATGAAAGAGTGGAGAACGAATATGATCAGAAATCAGAATAATAGATTAAAGCCAGAAGAGACCATTGTGATGATCTAGTCTGACCTCCTGCATATCACAAAACATAACCTTTCTCCAAATAATTCCTACATCAAGCCAAATAGCTTGTGATCAAACTAGAGCATATTTTTTAGAAAGGGATCCAATCTTGATTTAAATGTGATGGAGAATTTACCGCTACCATATATTGTATGTAGGCTAGAATGGAGCTGAACAGGTATTTTAAGATAAGGGTATGAAGTTTAAACTTGATGTGAACTAGTAAGAGCTAGTAGAGGTATTCAGAGAAGTGTCATAATCTATAATTTTTGCAATTGCATTTTGGACAAGCCAAAAGGTAGCAGAGCATGGACAACTATTATACCTTCAGGTCAGAAAGAAAGGGTTGGTTCTTCAATACATTGTGGAGAAAGACGTAACACGATGTTGCAAATGTGAGTGATAGGGAAAATAGGGGTGTCACTTGTGGCAGAGTGATGAAGTGGGAGAGGTTTAGGAAGAAAAATAGAGCTCAGTGTTGGATGTGTTAATCTTGAGCTGACAGCAAACAAGTCAGGATATTTTGGAGAGATGGTTCTGTATTTGGAACTGGACAAAAAAAGAGTTGAGGTATGCAGATATAGATTTGAGAGTCATTGGCACAATGCATATGTGATTAACCATGGGATTGCTCAGTGATGACGTGAAAAGGAGGGGGCCAACAACAGAGTATTGTGAGAATCCAACAGAGAAGGGAGGAAGATGAACTGTGAAAGAAGAGAAGTCAAGAGGTTGGAAGAAAACCAATAATACAGGCTACAAAAACCAATAGAATACAGGGTGCTGACGAGAGAGTAATCAACAATATCAGAGGTAGTAAAGGGGTCAAAGAGGATGAAGATGGAACAGAAGGCATTGGATTTTTTTATATATTTATATACACTATGAAAACCGTTCTATTACTTTTGGGGTTTGTAAAGGCTTTTTTTTTAAAAATGGACCAAATATAAATAGATAATGTCATTTAAAGCAGCAGTTATAAATGGCCTAGTCAAGAGCTCAGAGGTGAAATGGGGGGAATGGAGATGGTAGCTAGGAAGAGGTGTCAGGTCAAGAATGTGGGGTTTTCTGTAGAGTGGTGGACGCTACGGAAGGGGCCAGAAGAGAAGTAGTAGTTCACAGTAGGAGATAGTTGTTGTTGTTATAATTTGAAGTCTTCATTGGAATTAGTTGCAAGTTGCCTTATATACTCCTACATGGTATGTAACCAAACTTAATAGATTACTTCCTAGCTTTTATATAGTAAGGAAGCAATTAAAATGTCCTCTTTCTAAGATCTGTTCGCTGCAATGGAGGATTTCATTTTCTAGTCTTCAGAAACGAAGATGGCCCTTTCCTTTAGAATAGTGTATTATATTAGTTGGAGGATACCACTTCCTATTTCTAAGCTTGTTTTTTGAGGAAAAAATTCATATAGCCCTTTCCACTGTAGTATACCTTATTGTCATAATTTTGCTGTTTACACCTCCAACAGTTGTTGGCTATTGGGAAATTATGATTTTATTCTGGCTAGATTGCATAAATATAATCCACTGGAACAGGCTGAGATTTTACCCTCTCATGATAGGGTGAAATCCAAAAATGTGGAGGAAGTGGATCTTTGAAAAATTGCATTCCACATTTCACATTTGTATTAATAGTCACTTTTGAGAAACTATGCAGAAAATAGAATAGACAACATCCACAGTTCTGACAATGTTGATGTTTTCTTTGGCTTATTTGGCCCAAGGACAACTACTGAGCTCAAAAGTCCTCCACTGATAACTTTTTTGAAGGGAATACGGCCAACTAGGTGCCCAGCCTTGACTATTTTGTCCTTTTTAGTATTGGCTACTGAGATTATTTTAGAACCACTGAGGGAAGATAATTTTTAAAAAACCAACCAAGTAGTGGGTTAGCATAGATATTAATATTCACCAGTTTTTTCTTAACCCCTGGCTTTGTTTGAATCTATAAAATATTATATTCTATTTACAAATCATCCTCTACTCTACACCTTGCTCTTTTCTTTCCAATAGCTTTCACTCCT
Source organism: Chelonoidis abingdonii (assembly GCF_003597395.2). Lineage (NCBI taxonomy): Eukaryota > Metazoa > Chordata > Testudines > Testudinidae > Chelonoidis > Chelonoidis abingdonii. Next base: position 109,068,182 of record NC_133774.1, on the reverse strand, counting down.
CTTCAGATTGTTGTTCTGAAAGTCAATAAAACAATCCAAAGAACAGTTGCATTTTTAAATATTTCTTGGATTTGGAGAGTAAGAATTTCATGATACAGAAGTATTGCGGTAAAAAGTGATAGAAATAGTTTGTATTAAGAACTCGTTACTTTTCAAATTTTTAAAAATTAAATATCTATTTGGTTTATCAAAAGCTTTTGTTGGTAGTTGCCTGAATCCTACATCTATTTAGGATTAATGTCACAGGCAAAAGAATAATTTGTACTTGTGTCCCACATATTTTAACTGGCAGGAAGTCTCTCTTCAGATGCTTAGATTCAGACAATCCCTTTTTTGTGACCTGCAAGATCATTCTTTTCATTAAAGATATATAACTGAAAAATCATGTCCTGTCACACTCTCTAAATATATATAATTTATAAATGAACCCAACACAAAAGCATTTTATAAAAAGTGACACATTTTAAGATGAATTTTTAACTGAATTTGACAAAGGAATAATCGTGGTGAAATTTTAACAGCTGACGCTAAAATAGTGTACATTGAAGTCTTTTTTAAAAACATGATTACCTTAAAATATCAGTTTGTCATAATTTTCTAACAAAGAATAAAATAAAGAAATTGTTCAGTGTTTTGAAATTTGATTCTCTGCTTTGAAATTTATACACACTTCAGTAGTAGTCAGTAAGAAGATATCTCAGCTTTCACTTACTTTCATAAAATAGGTTTATTAAAGCAGTGTTGCTTAATTTCTTAGCCTTATCAGTTTAGATTTTAATCCCATCCGGGGCTAGACTCTGATCTCATTTATGCTGTCATTAACCCTGAGTGGCTCTGTTGATTTCAGTGAAGTTACTCTTGATTTATAGCTATACAAGAGCAGAGTTCAGTCCTGGAGTTTTGAAAACGTATTTACTGTAGCAGTCCCATCTAGATTGGAGTTGAGATGAGCCGTTTGGATTTTTTAGATATTTCTAAATCATTATATATAGATAGCCATAACTATACCCTCCTTTTAAAAAGCGTAGTGTTCTTTAACTAAATTGAATCATAGAGAGCCAAACTTACATCTGCTGGAAGGGACGTTGCAGGTACCTTGCGCCATTGCAATTGTACCTGTACTATAAAATAGTACCTGCTGCTGGAGCCCTTTAGTGGTGCACACCTTATGGAGCATATGGTCCAGAATTTGTTGCTTAGATTGGGTGGCTTTGTTGTTTTTGTACTAAGAGTATAGATGTTTTAATTAGAATTATTTTAATTGTTTTCTTTTATTTGCATCGTTGCACAGACTTAGAGAATGCCACCAAGTCGTTTTGATACATGGCAAAGGCAGTCTCTGTAGATGATGCAGTGTTTTAACTTTTATAGGAAAAAAAAGTCACCCATCATACTCAATAGGAGACTTTGTATATGACATCCTCCTCAAAGAGAATCACTAAGGATACACTCACTATAAAAACAGAAAATTTAATTTTTTGAGTTTGTTTTTTAATCACTTCCCGTGAGCTTTGTTGCTAGAGTGACAGTCGAGCTTTAGGATGTTCTCTGGGATGCAGTTGATTCCCAGTAACTTGTATGTCACACTGGCAAGAAGAGGCAGTTCTACACATTGTCTCTATTAAATTAAAAGCTGTTCATTAAAGAATGTAATGTAGCTGATTATTCATTAGTGTACAACTTAATTGGAAACTATATTAATCAAATTTAGCATGTTAAAGAGAACGTGTTCCCTTCTGAATTGGTTGGAGACTAAAATTCATAATTCATTAATTAGTTAAATGTTTTAGTTGTTTAAAAGTTTCTATATATTGTATGTTCTCAGCACCTAAATAATTTATAAAGTAGCTAAGAATAGATTTTAAATTAGGATTTCCACCTGCCCTATTCTCAGTAGGGAAAGCCGTGGCTTTTTTTCCCCCCATACCATAATGAGCCACAGGTTAGACACTCTGTCCTGTATTTAAATTCTTGATCATTATCACTACCTTTGTTCACCTGTAAAATAAAAGAGGTAAATTATAGAAAAAGCACATGGTATCTCCACTGATCCTCCACCTTCCCCCATATCCAGTCTCCACAACTGACTGTTTTCTAGATGATCTTCCTTCAAAAGCTTTTGTGAGTCAATGACCCACCCCCTAGTCTAGCCCTTCTGTCCTCAGCCCATCCACGTCTCTGCACGATAGAACACCCGCCCTGGGATCCACAGGAAGAGAGGGATGCTGCCACAGAGGCAGATGACCTCCCTTCCATGTGGCAGGGGAGATTCATGCATTTTACGTGGTTCTGTGGGGCCGCACACCTTCCTCCTTGAATATTTGTGATAGGAAGTGGATTGCGCTCCGCCTCTTCATCTCTGCTTGTTTGCCATTGTAGCGGTATCAACACAGTGTCTCTCAAAACATGAATGTGAGTCCATTAAAAAAGTAATTTAAATGTAAGATTCAGCTTTCATCTTTGAACTGTTGTAGACTGTTCATAAAATATGCATTGTTATTAATGTTTTAGAAAATTACAAACACATGCAAACAATACAGTTTCTCTTTTCAAGAATTGTAGTTTTATATATAACTCTTTTCAGCACCTGTAAAAACCACTGTTAATTATATTATACTGTTCTGTAATTAATTATTGCAGTAGTTCACTGGTTATTGAGGATCTAAGAATGGCACTGTTTTTCTCCATTCCAGTGATCACATCATTTGAAAAAGAAAACTGGTGCTTTACCTCCCTCACTTGAATTACTGTATAGTCAAATTTTTGTGGCCATATATTCCTTCACTCTGTGCATGGATTTCTTATTGATATCAATGAGAGTTGGTTGCCGGGATAGAGGGCAGCACATGACCTTTAGAAAATAATGGAGTCGCACTATAGTTATTGACAAAAGGTGTCTCCCAGTAACAAATAAGTTGCTAAAGATCTTTCTAGATACTCTTTCATATGAGCCCTTCTGGACATATATTAGCAATGAGCAGAATAAAAGAGAAAAGGCAGAAAAATTATATTCTTGGGCTATGGGATACAGTATTTCTTACTCTTTGTTTTAAATGACAGACTATATTTACATTCAGTAGTTTTTGATTCCCAGATTTTGTTCTAAATCTGCAAAAAGTAAAATCATAACAATTTGCATTGCAGAATTGAGTTTGATATTATCTGAAGAGTTGTATCATCCCTTGCAATTTTAGTGTTTTTTTTCATTCTTCTGTAATTCTTATGTTCAGTTTTGTAAATTAATCCCATAATAGTAATTTGCTAAAAGTGCAATGTGAAGTGCTAGTAAAGTTCAAAGTATTGTTAAAGTTTTTACTTTTTTCATATTAAGTAAAACAGTACTCAAATTCCAAGGTAAATGTCCTATTTGTATTTTTTTCTTCTGCGTGCTACAAGTAATTGTTTTATTGGCCAAGAGTAGGAATGTTACTCAAGCCCTTTTTAGACAAGTTAATACCATGTTAAAATTTCTTAAAAAATAATAAATCTGATAAAAGGGAAACCATTTAACTGAAATTACATCCAACTTTATAAAAAAAGAAAAAGAATGGTCAGGGTACCACTTCATTATCTTGGGTAGCTGAGATTTCCATTTGATCAACTGTCCTTTAAATGTAATAAAAATGGCATATGTTAATTATTTTTTAAAAATAGAGGAGCCAAGTTCTGCTTGTCAAAGGAATTAAGGCAAGTGAAACAAATTCTGCTTTTATTTACACCAGTGCAAATCTGGAGTAACTACATTGAACTCATAACTCATGATTACCCCAGAGTAACTGAGAGTAAACTATGGTCTAGTGTCTTTGAATAGCTGCCGTTAATGGGATAAGATCCTGATGCCCCAACTAAGAATAGGGGTTTCTGTCAAAGAAAAGCAGAAGTAATGGATTAAGAGCTTGATTGTGCAAAGTGCTGAGCATTCTTGCCCTTTCCAGCAAAGTACTTTAAGTACACACTTAACTTTAAGCATATGCGTAATCTTACTACTCACATCTATAAATGTGCTTAAATCCTTTGGTGGATTGGGGTTGAACTTTCAGCACTTTGAAGGATTGAACCCTAAAGAAGATTGGCTACTAAGAGAAGTATTGCATGAGAGTGCCTAGGAAGGCTGGGACATGTTTGCAAAGAACAGCTGCATGAGAGTCAATAGATAGGCTGCAATTTTAGCTCTCAGTAGCTGATTAAAAGATCAGAACTCTATGGCACTTCTTATTACATCAGTTAATGATTGGCACATGCATATAAAGCATTCTGATTTTACCGGTTTTAAAATAGGGTGATATTACTTACCTTCTTCACAAAATGCTTGGACGTTTTTGTTCACTGCACTCTACTGTTAAATAAATAAATACATTTACTTTATATTCAAAGATTAAATAAAAACAAAATTTAAAAGAATAACACTTTAACAAATAGATGACATGAAACAGGGAGTGTTTTATGGTCTTTTTTTAAAAAAGTACAAAAATCATATTGGATGCTTGCTTAATCTTCTGCTTCTAGAATCTTTAAAAAAATAAAAATCTGGAACTGAAGGCTTAATGGTATTATTGCTACATTGTAATTATACTAATAAACACCTCTATCCATGACCTTGGAATTTATAGTGCAGTGAGAAAGATTTATTGACATGTACTTTGGAAGAAAAATGGGATTATTGCATAAGTGTAATGCCTAGTTGTTGAGCACATATACTTGCATACCATTTATCCCGGTTAGTTTAAAGCTTTAGACGATCTTTAAGTTTTCATTCAAAAATACAGGAAGGCTTTTTGTTAAATCCGGAGTCCTGAGAGATCTTTGTTATATTATTGAATCAACTACAAAGTAACCATGTTACCTTGAGATGTGCAGGGGGAATCAATAGACCTATAAAACTGCATGTGATTTTTTTTTTTAATGTTCTAAACCCCGTTGTTTCTAGTAGCTTGAATATCAATGCATAGGACTTTTCTGGTGCTCCTGATATACAAGCTCCTTATACTTAGTAGTTTTTTTTAAAAACTAAGAAATGCTGCTTATAGCACATATCCTGAGGGTGTCTTTATTTTTCACCATAATCAACTTTTCCCATGATCTCCCTTTCCTTTTGTGTGAAGTTTAAGGATATAAAGATTTTTTTTTATCTTATGGTTGTGAAACCCATAGATAAACCAACACTAAAATGGCTGTTCCAATGAAATTCGTAATTCATATCTCATTGGCATGAAGTAAGAGAGAAATTCCATCCTACCTTCGTTTGACCTTGCTCAACTAAGCAAACGTTTGCATCTGTGACCAGCTTTGTTTGTGGTTTTCCAAAAACTTTTCTTTCTTGCAGATAAGTTCTTGGCTGTTTTTTCTACTTGATGTTAGTTGTTTTCAAGCGTATCGTATTTCAAACTTGTACCATTCCCAGCCTACAGAAACTGTCAAGATTTTCACCTTTTTACCATTAAATAATAATATGGTCATATGCAGGATAACCAATGGAAAAGAGACATTTCAATTTCCCAAGGACAGGTTGTATGAGGAACACTTCCTGATAAGTCTTATGATAAAATGGCTCTAGTCTATTTGTCTAATTTTGACAGCAAGATTTTCCTGTGTTTTGGGGAAATAGAGGTACACGGACAAGAAATCGTTTTTAAAAAATTGCCTACCAAAACATATCAGTTTTAACTTGCATTCAGACATAAAGTAGTACCTATAATTTGTATAGGAGAAGAATGTTATATTTGGGATTCTGAAGCTCTAAGATCTCTAAAGATTTTATATTTGTAAATAATATATTTTCACAGAGACTCTTGAGGACTCATGTGCTTGCCAAAATAAATTACACAACTATGTAGCTTCCTTTGCTGGAAGTTTTTGATTAATGTTGGATCATTGGAGGAATCATTGGTTTTATGGCCTCACCAAAGTCTGTTGAATGTAGTATATCACTTATTGTTGCTATATTTGAGTTAGCATCATTGGGGTAAAAAAGCCAAATAAAACCCCAACTTAATGCCAATTTATCTTGCAGTACTAGGAGAAACATATTTAATCACTAATCTCATTTTATACCTTAGGTATAAGAGTTGCAGTGATTCATTGCTTTCAGTGATTTTAACATGTCTGCTTCAGGTCCAAGTAGTGCTGTGCTCAGATCACGTGCTTGCCTCTACGAATTGTACTCTGTGTTGGCATTTGGTATGCCACAAAGCACATCCAGAGGGAAGGGAGATGCTCAGTCAATATGCCTTTTTAGCTTTTTGATCTCCTTGTAGAATGCTGGTATGTAATGTATCTCTGAAAATTCTTCTGCAGGATGAGTTAGACATTGCTTCTTAGACTAGTTAAATTTTGTTTTACTGTGTTTGCACCTTGTGCTAAAAAGATTACACTGTCCAGTCTTAATTTAATATGAGGAATAGTATTAACCTGCATAAAAGCAGAGTGGTTGAAACTTTACAGTACAAAACATATTTATCAAAGTATTCTTTTATTTGGTTTAAAGAGAGTAAAAGAGGGAATAAAAATATGTATGACTATTTCCCCCCCTGCAGATATTTAATGCGGCAAGATGTGATTGGCATAGTATTAAACTAAAATATACATACACTAAACAGAAGTTTGGGCAGACTTTTTGGAAGCACGTGTACCTGAATACAAATTTCAGATTTGGTCAGCACTATTCCTTGTAAGGAGGAGAACTCAGTGTTACAATGTAGAGTGTAAACCGGTAAAACAACCTAACACTGCTTTAATACAGAGTAATATTCAGAAGATTTCTCATGTTCTGTATTCAATAAAATTGATAAACTGATAACGCTAATATTGAAGCAGGGTGGAAACTCTGGGCCAGATCCTCTGCTCATGTGAACTGACATAGCTGGATCTGTCCTTGACTTCAGCCGACTTCTCATATTACAGTGTGACACTGTTCAGCAAGATGGCTAGCAGGAACAGGCTCAGAAATGGCAACACAAATATCACAGAGCTGTATATTTTTGCACTAAAGATCAATGGAATTCAATAGTAGCATTATTCAGAGTTCCATTTTAAACATACTGTTCAGTAGTAAATTGATGTACAGTAAAAGCTTTGTTATCTGGCACGTTGGGGGAAATGGCTGTGCTGATTTCCAATGGCATACCAATTTTCAAAGAATTAGACTACGATAAAATGAATAAAGTATAGTATAGTATAAAGTAGTATACAGGTACTCACCAATTCAGTATTAGTACTGCACTGCAGAGTGGTTGGTTTCTTGAAGCACTTAGGTGTATACAGGTAAAGTTCTATACAGTAGGTTATCTTATGACACTATATATCACTATGGGCAGCACATGGTGTACACCCAAATCACTAAAAATACACTTAACGCTAAAACTATACTGAACATAATTTAATCTTTGATTCAGAAGGCACTTCAGGATCCTCAGGGTCATCATTTTCAACATCGATTATCGTTGAAGGTATAGGAGATTGGGCTGAATCTGTAATGACCCTATGACACACCCTGGAAGTTGCTTTTTTTGAATAAATACCTAATATCAGTTTGCTTACTTGTCTTCTGCCTCTTTTGCATAGAAGTGGCGTGCAGAATGTGCAATTGCATAACCTCTGGGCAGTGTACTGTACTAGGCCTGGTTACTAGGTTGAAGATTTATATTGGGAGATATCAGAAATGCCAGTTAATAGAGCTTTCCAGTTGATAAAGTGCTGGATAACACCGCTTTAATGTATTATTTGAGACAGACTCAATCTATTTAACACAAGAATGCTACCACGCATACAAAGTTGGAATTGGATCTTCATTATTTCTATTGAGACAACTCCTTAAAAACTTTGTAAGGATTTAAGTGAGGACTTTATCAACCTTGACAGATTTGAACCAATGACTTAAAGGTGAAATACTCTATGCAATAGCGTGCTTATTCTAATACTGATTCCCTAAGCACCCAGTATTCTATTTTAGGGCCTGCTCATGTTTCCATTGAAATATATGGCAAACTCCCACTACCTTCAAATAAGACAGATCAGGCCCTTATTTAGTATTCCTTTTAAAGAAGTAGTGATAGAACTAAAATTGTTGCTTTTTCCGCTTCATGTTTCAAAGTAATAGATAGAATTTATTTGGTATTTTTCTTTCATGCTGGTTTATCACCATTCCTTTGCCCTTAACTCAGAATTACTGGAATGAGCCCTCATATCTCAGAAGTATCCCAACCAAATCAACAAGTGACTCAGAAGAACACCTGTGAAGAGTCACAATTGGTCTGTCCTGTAACTTGGAGATGTCACTGAGAATGCTAGATAAATCCTTTTGATTAATATATCTTCCAGGAAAGGAGAACATCATCAACCAGTTTGCATTCCACTTAAATCAAATGTTAGAATAAACCATGAAAAATGGATTAGTGGGAAGAGGTCAAAGGTGAATGAGAACTAAACCGATAATATAGCTATGATATTTATAATATTATTCCAGTAGTTTGTGTATGTATTTACACACATACGTACCTCCATGATTGCTCCTAAAAACTTCCTGAGTTTGCCTTTGACTAGTTTATATTATCACTAATTAGTATTTAATAGTCCTCAAGTTTTCCCTATGTTATGAATACTAATATTATCTACTTACCAAAGACAAATAGCTTTTAGGGTACTGTGGATGTGTGTATTTTACACATTATGTATATAATAACAAAATGATTTTTCAGAACAATTTCAAGATATACTGCTCACTCATTTATAACTGTGTAGGACTGGAATCTCACTCAATAAGGCTATTCTTGACAGTCAAAAATTGAGATGACTCAACATTATTGAAAAGTCCATTTCAGTGCTACAGTACTTCCAGCTAACTTGCCCTTAAACATGTTAGTCTGTGTCTTAAGGAACATTTAGAATGTTTGTTTTCAATCATGTAAAGCTAACTCATTTGAGCTTAACCCAATTTTTGCTCATTAAAAGATGGCCATAATGCAGACATTTTGCTTCTGTTTTAATCAGACTAGATTTTCTGCTGGGAAGTAGGTTAAAACATGGGAAATTAAAATCACTTTTGAAATGTAGAAGAGGCAGGACCAAGTACACTAGACCATTCCTGACAGGCATTTGTCTAATCTGTTCATAAAAACCTCCAATGACGGGGATTTCACAACCTCTTTTGGTAACCTATTCCAGTCCTCACCTATCCTTATAGTTAGTGTTTTCTTATATCTAACGTAAATCTCCCTGCTTCAGATTAAGCTGGTTACTACTTATACTTGGCCTGACATGGAGAACAAACAGATCACTGTCCTCTTTTTATAAAAGCCCTTAACACATTTAAAGATTGTTACCGGGTCTTCTCTGGGTATTCTTTTCTCAAAACTATACATGCCCAGGTTTTTAACCTTTCATCATAGCTTACATTTGCTAAACCTTTTATTATTTTTGTTGCTCTCTTTTCGACTATCCAATTTGTCAACATCTTTCTTAAAGAGTGGCACCCAAAACTGGACATAATACTCTAGCTGAGGCCTCAGCAGTACTGAATAGTGTAGAACAGCTATCTCCTGTGTCTTACATATGACACAGTGACCAATACGTCCTCTTTTCTTTTCGGAGTGCTTGCTCATGTCCATTCCATGCTAGGTGTGTGCACACCATGTGCATCCCCTCAGTGATATCTGGTTCTAGTGCCCTCTGGAGCCGCATGTATAGGCACTGGTATAAGGGGTGCTGCCGGACCCGCTCCCTCTTAGCTCCTTCTGACCACCTATGATGGTTGCCTGGAACAATCCTTCTTGCTCTTGCAAGGCTTCTTTCTCATTTTGGTCTTTTCTGTCATATATTGTATAGTCATAGTTAATATATATAGTTCTCAATGTTATTGTATATAGTAGTGTAAATAGGTGTCCCTGTCATCAAGGGACTTTCACGCCAGGGGCTGGGCATGCCCCAGTCCATGGGCTTCAAGCCATGTACCTCCTGCAGAAAGCCAGTGCCAGTGAGTGACCTGCACGCTAGCTGTATAACTGCCTCAGGGAAACTCATGTTAAAGAGACATGCCAGATCCGCAGTGCTTCAGAGCGCGCACTCAAAAGGAGAGAGACATTCGTCTGGAGGCCTTACTCATGGAGGCAACCCTCAGACCAGTCTCACTGCCAAGTGCTTTGTCTTCCATGCAAAGTATTCCACTGGTACCATGATCTGCTCAACACTGTTCTCTATCCCTAGTGCTAAGGAAGAAGTATATGGCAGACTCCTCCTTCTCTGCCCCTCATCTCAAGAGGGCAGAGAAGAAGTACTATGTCCCAGCCAATGGGTTTGAGTACCTTTACTCATATCGTCCCTGATAGTGTTGACACTGAATGAACAGGACAGATGGGGGCAGTCGAGTGCTACCCCCAAAAATAAAGAGGCCAGGAGACTGGACTTATTCAGACACAAGTTTTATTCGACTGGCAGCCTCTAGTTGTGTATCTCCAACCAGCATGCTCTGCTCGGAAGGTATGATTTTAATTTGTGGGACTCAGTGCCTAAATTTAAGGATTTCCTGCTGCAGGAGTCAAGGCAGGAATTCACAGCCATCCTAGAGGAAAGCAAGGCGTGGCTATGACCTCCCTCCAGGCAGCCCTGGATACGGCTGATTCGGCAGTCAGGACTATGGCACCAGCAGTCACCGTGAGGCGCTGTGCGTGGCTCCAATCATCAGGCCTCCCTCACAAAGTGCAGCAGTCCATCCAGGACCTCTCCTTCGAGGGTACCTTGCTGTTCTCCAAGCTTAATGGCCTCAAGGACTCGAGGGCCACCATTCACTCCTCAGACTTTTTACACCTCTTGCCTCAAGGAATCATTTTAGGCCCCAGCAGCCTCCCAGGTTTACTGTGCCTCCCAGGTTCACTGCACCTCCCAGGCAGGAGCCCTACAAGAGAAAGGGAAAGGCTTATAAGCATTGCCAACCCCTACCTCAGGTCGGCAACTTCTCAGAAGTGGTGTGCTGAGTCTTCGTTTATTCATTCTAATTTAAAGTTTCGCGTGCCAATAATACATTTTAACGTTTTTAGAAGGTCTCTTTCTATAAGTCTATAATATATAACTAAACTATTGTATGTAAAGTAAATAAGGTTTTTTAAATGTTTAAGAAGTTTCATTTAAAATTAAATTAAAATGCAGAGCCCCCCGGACCGGTGGCCAGGACCCAGGCAGTGTGAGTGCCACTGAAAATCAGCTCACGTGCCGCAGGTTGCCTACCCCTGCCCTACTTTCTACCTCCTCCTCCCAGTTGGGCTCACATAGATATCCCAGCAGGGCCAGGCAGGCCTTTTGAGGGTATGCCTGAGGACAGAATATCAGTCTTGATGCCAGATCCACCCCTGCCTTTTGTTTTGGACCTCCTGTTTCCCTTCAGCTCAGCATGGCCATATATAACATTGAACTGGTGGGTACTCAGCACTATAACAATCAGTTACTCCCTCCAATTTTCATCGATCCTTTGCTCTCATCCCTGTTCCCCATTCATCTTCAGGGACTCTTCTCACAAGCAGCTTCTCATCCAGGAGGTGCAAACCTTCCTCTGGGTGGGAGCCATAGAGGAGGTTCCTCGAGAGGGAATGGGTTTTACTCTTAATATTTCCTAATCCCGAAGGCCAAAGGTGGGTCTACAGCCCATCCCAGACCTGAATCACCTAAACAAATATCTATAGAAACTTGAGGTTCTGCGTGATCTCCCTGGCCTCCATTATTCCCTTCCCAGATCCAGGAGACTGATACGCCGCCCTCAATTTAAAGGACACTTATTTCCACATTTCCATCTTCTGCAGTCACAGGAGATTTCTCAGGTTTGTGATGTGTCAATGCCACTTCCAATTCACTGCACTTCCCTTCAGCCTGTTGGCAGCCCCATAGGCTGATCAAAGGTTGCTCGCAGGCTTAGGTCCAGCACAGCATTGGTACAGTAAGGGCCACCTTTCAGGCACTTGGTCTGTTAATAAATGTGAAGAAGTCAACTGTGGTCCAGGTTCAGAGGATAGAGTTCACTGAGTCAGTGCTTGACTCAACTCAGGCCAAGGTCTACCTACTGGAGACCGGATTCGAGGATCACGGTTCTCTCGGACCCATCCACTAACAACTACTTGAGTCTGCCTCAAAATGTTGGGTCACATGGCTCATGTACATAGGGTTGTATGCAAGGCTATGTCTCAGACTCTTACAGGTGTGGCTTGGGTCAGTCTACTCCCCAAGCGGACACCATCTGAACTCAACACTCATGATTCCACCTCGGGTCCTCGCTTTGCTGAGCTGGTGGAGAGACCCAGGATCCATAGTGAAAGGGGTGCCCTTTGATGCCCCTCATCCATTGGTAACCTTAGTCTTTGATGCGTCAGATCTGGGGAGCCACCTTCAACAGACTCAGGGCCTCTGGTCCCAAGAAGAACTCTCCCTGCATACAGATTTCAGGGAACTCAGTACAGTACAGTTGACTTGCCAGGTGTTCCTTCCCCAGATCTCAGGCAAAGTGACAACATTGCATCAATGTTTGAGCCCCTGCCTGCTTGCTGATGTAACTCTTCAGTCCTGTGCCAGGAGGCTCAGGCTATTGGCTATTCTGGGCCTCTCTCACACTCTCTTGTTGGAACTCCTGTTGTTTGTATGAATAATTTAAATATTGATTGGGCCAGAGAGCAAAAGAGAGTGACTCTATAGCCTACTGGTTAAGGTGCTTACTTTAAGGTTGAATAAAGTGCTTTCTCACATGTAGGATAGCAGAGTTAAACTTTGATTTCTGTTAACAACTTCTTATAAAAAAAATGTCCTAACTACAAAGAACCTATGTGTAGGAACAAAATTATGCACAGATCTTCTAACTTAACCTACGTGCTGCCCAAGAGATTTTTCTCCTATGCTATTAGTTACTTTGCTGTTGCCACCAGCAAATTACTGTTCGTGCTCAGTTTAGGGGAAAAAACAGCTAGATTCAAGTACCTTCCTCTGAGGAATCTGATGGAAACTCAGTTTATGTATGAGATTTTTGGTGGGCTACAGATGAGTGAACATGATTGTCTGGTGAATGAGCATAAGAATACCTAAACATCTAAACTAATTAGATCAAATGACTGCTTATTTAAATGTAAACAAAATGGAGTTCAGTTTTTAAAAGTTGGTGTGTTCCTTTGTTCTTGAAACTGAAAACTCAGCATCTTTATAAAACTACGTGCAGGCATAATGGTGGGTTTGTTTGTTTTTTTAATCTTACTTTCTTTTTATCATATTTAGCCTTAACTTACTAAAAATTGAAATTGTCCACAGCAACATTTCAAGATAAATGCAGTATCAGGCTTGGAAATTTTCTTATTTTTGTAAACATTACGACCCAGGGAACAAAATAAGGGCTATAGTGTGGATTAAGTGAAATATCTCAAGGCTGTGCTTTTCTGATAACTGAACCTGAAGTGACCTTTCTCAGACACAATTACAGAGCTGTATGTTTTTCCTTTAATTTCATCAGGGGTTTAATTAGTATACAAATAAAACTTCCCTTATCTTCCTTTCTACCTAATTGGCTTGTCTTAGCTTATATATGAAATATGTGAAAGTGGGCTGTAATTAGGATGACCGTGTTAACCTTTTTTTCTCACGTGTACTGTTGCCTAAAGGCCTCAAGGCCTAGAAACAGCGCTTGGATTATTGCTTTGCAATCACTATGGCTGTCCCATAGGTTTTCTCATGAGCAGAAGGGCTTTGGGTGCTGCAGGTTCCCACTGCTTAATGGGATCTTCATTCTTCTCCCCACTAAATGTGTATTGATTATCTCACTGTTCCACACTCAGCCTCCAACAACTTAATATCAGGTGACAGTCAGGAGAGTTCTCCAAGTAATTAGAGTTGAGCATTGGGGGAACAATTAGGAGCAGAGTTATTAAACTTGATTTATCCTATTCTCTCCTGAACAGTTTCTTGGATATCTGAACATCACACTTTCACAATCTACCCTGGTTGAGAAATTACTGGCTAACCTGCTGCTTATCATTGTTGCCTTGCTGCCTTGAGGCACACCCTCTTGGTTTCAGTCACTCAGCTGGAAATATTAGAGTCCATAAAGTTTATCAAGGGTTTTAATTAGATCAATCTGAAGAAAGGGGGGCAAAAAGGCTTAGCAGCCCTTCCTTTAAAGCTGTATAAATGGTGTTCAAACAGTTTAAAAGATATGACTTTAACCCACAATGGCAAGGAATTACAAACATAAAGCTGAAACTTTTGTCTTTAAATTACCCGTTGTGCCTAAGCATGGGAGCTTTTGTGGCAAATACAATTGGTGAATGTTTGAAGACCTCTGACAATTGTTCCCCAACTGTTTAAAATAATATAACATCAGTGCATTAAGAGCTTTCATTTTGCCATGTTCAATTTTCATATTGTCACCAGCTAGCAAAGATTGTACATGATGGTAACACCTGTCGCATGTCAGGGCTAGCTGCACATTTGTCCCTCTTATGGTCTCTTCTGCATGCACCCCTTGAGCCTTCACCTCTCCCAGTACGACTCCTGCCATTCTCCACTAAGGCCTGGTCTAAACTATGGTGTTAGGTCGAATTTAGCCACATTAGGTTGATTAAAAATGAATATGTCCACACAACCAACCCCGTTCCATTGACCTAAAGGGCTCTTAAAATCGGCTTCTGTACTCCTTCCTGGCGAGGGGAGTACTGCTGAAATCAACTTTGCTGGGTTGAATTTGGGGCAGTGAGGATGCAAATCAATGGTATTGGCCTCCAGGAGCTATCCCGGAGTGCTCCATTGTGACCACTCTGGACAGCACTTTGAATTCCGATGCACTAGTCAGGTACACAGGAAAAGCTCCGGGAACTTTTGAATTACATTTCCTGTTTGGTCAGCGTGGTAAATTCCGCAACACAGGTGACCATGCAGTCTCCCCAGAATCGTAGAGCATAAAATGTTTCTACGCTCCCCCTATCATCTCTGTCCCTGAGGTTATCGCAGATTAGAAGGCAAAAAAAAATGCACTTGCGATGACATGTTTTCCAAGCTCATGGAGTCCTCTCGCATTGATAGGGCACAGCTTAATGCATGGAGGCATTCAGTGGCAGAGACCAGGAAAGGACATGATGAAGCATCTATTGGGGGAGCAAACAGACATGATGATGAAGCATCTGTTGGAGCTGCAGGAAAGCCAACAAGAGCACAGACCCCCGCTGCATCTACTGTATAACCGCCTATCTTCATCCCCATGTTCCATAGCCTTCTCACCCAGACGCCCAAGAACACTGGTTGAGGCAGGGTGATGCTCCAGGCACCCAGCCACTCCACTTCAGAGGATGGCCAAAGCAACAGAAAGCTATTATTCAAACAATTTGATTTTTAGTGTGGCTACAATAAACAATGTGGCCTTGTCCTTCCCTCCTCCCCCACCCCACCTGGGCTGCCTTGTCCGTTATCTCATTTTTTTAAATTAATAAAGAAAAAATGCATGGTTTCCAAATAATAATTACTTTATTTCGAAGTGGGGAGCGTGGTTGGCTTACAGGGAATTAAAGTCAACAAAGCAGATGGGTTTGCATCAAGGGGAAACACACACAATTGTCACACCGAAGCCTGGCCAGTCATGAAACTGGTTTTCAAAGCCTCTCTGATGTGCAGCACGCCTTGCTGTGCTCTTCTAATCGCCCTCGTGTCTGGCGCAAAACAATTGTCTGCTGTTGCTTTCACGGAGGGAGAGGGGACTGACGAAATGTACCCCAACCACCCACCACAATGTTTTTTGTCCTATCAGGCATTGGGAGCTTAACCCAGAATTCCAATGGGCAGCGGAGACTGCGGGAACTGTGGGATGGCTACCCATGGTGCACCACTCCATAAGTCGATGCTAGGCATGGTAGTGAGGACACACTCTGCCAACTTAATGCATTTAGTGTGGACATACGCAATTGACTATATAAAATTGATTTCTAAAAATTGACTTCTATAAAATCAACCTAATTTCATAGGGTAGGCATATCCTTAAACTGGACCCGAGGTTACGGTACCCCGTGTACCAACTGTGATTACTCAGCAGGTTTAACTGGGTTTGGCTGCTTGCTGTTCTTCCCTTTGGGAACTGTGACCAGCAGTGAATACAGTTACCCAAAACAGCATTTTTAAAACAAAATATTGTTTAATCTCAGCAGTAGGAGCCCAGCATAACAAAACAGAAGGATTTTTAAAACAATAAAACAGTCTATGTGCATATATCTTACCTAAAGACTGAAGCCTATCTTACCTAAAACACCCTAATCTCTGAACTCTGGGGAATCAGAGTGCTCCCCAACAGTGTCGTTCTCCGCTTCCCCCTTAACCATCTAACATTGTCACAAGAGAGTCAGTGTCATTAAACGCCTCTGAGGCATTTGTACCTTCTCTCCACCCCCTCACAGAGGCTGAGCCCTCCTGTGGAAAACATGCCTAACAAGCCCTGTAGGGGGCTGAGGGTATGACATCACTGGAAAGAAAAACCTGCAGCACCAAGTCTCAGAGCCCAAGTCACTTGACTCAAATTCAAATTACTGAGCTAAAAATAGCAGTGTAGACATTCCCACTCTAGGTTGGAGTATGGGCTCCAAGATCCAGGGAGGGTCTCCCTACTCTTATAAAGAATTCCCTGGGATTTTTAATAACTACATGTGATCTGAACTTGGAATCTAGATCTTATGTAAAAAAGGGCTTCTCTGGCAATGCAATACATTTTGTCTCAATACTGAAACATTGGCTTGGTAGTACTGGCTTTGAGAGAAGGTTTCATAAAACAGTGTAGCAGGAGTCTACAGTACCTAGGCATTGACAAAATTAAATGGATTTGGTGTGACATTTTAGTTTTAAATGCTGAATTTTGTTTCTTTTGCAGGTGGACATTATTTCAATATAGTTTTATATTCTTTAATTTCCTTTCTTTGGGACAATTGTGTCTGGCTGTATTTAGAAAGATATAAGTGCTATTGACTTTTAGCAAGCCTGAGATATCTTCAGATTGGTTATATTCTCAGTGCCCTGTAAATGTTTACCAGACTTTTGTGTATACTTAACACACAGTTATAGTATGCTATGAATGCATGTTCATGGCACTTCACATTCAATATTATGGATACAGAATATAAACTACACAGAGCATTCTTAATATGAAGTTACAAAATACACTTAGAAGCCCTTTTGAAAAGTTTGCAAGGTATGGATCATTATCATCAAATGTTTAGTTAAAATTATATTTGAAAGATAAATATTATACATCTGTAGTAGCAATTTTTAAAACCTCTCTATCTCGGCCCATATACATGATTCCTTTTTTAATTTCAAAAAGAGATTAGTCCACAATGGAGGCAAAAGATGTAAAACATTTCTTTTTTAAACGTCTGATTACCTTCCAGAAATTCAAAAATAGAACTCAAGAGCAATACATTTGTCTGTTTATTGATTGATTGATTGATTGCTCAGGAAGATATTCTTCTAAGTTGAAGATCAAACAATTTGACAGCAGCAAAGAGTCCTGTGGCACCTTATAAACTAACAGACGTATTGGAGCATGAGCTTTCGTGGGTGAATACCCTCTTCATCGGATGCATAAATTTGATGAAGCGGATTTTCTTTTTTAGGAGAAGCAGAATCGTACTATTTACAGGCATCAGAAGATCTAGGTT
Organism: Chelonoidis abingdonii; assembly: GCF_003597395.2. Classification (NCBI taxonomy): domain Eukaryota; kingdom Metazoa; phylum Chordata; order Testudines; family Testudinidae; genus Chelonoidis; species Chelonoidis abingdonii. The sequence continues at coordinate 109,050,537 of NC_133774.1, read as the reverse complement.
CTGCTCCCAGCTCTGCTACATATTTGCTATGTCACCTTTGGCAAAAACCTTAATCTCTCTGATCCTCAGCTTCCCATCTGTAAGATGGAAATTGCTATTTTCCAGCATGTCTGGGACCTGATTGTCAGATGTGCTGAGTGTCCCCAGTTCCCACTGACTTCAGCTGGAATTGTGGGTTCTAAGTGACTCTGAAAAGCAGACCTTTAACTCATTAAAGTTTCTAGAACATTGAAATCCTCAGACAGAAGAAACTATAGAAATGTAATTTACTATACAAATATAAAAACTCCTGGCTCCAGATGTGAGAATATATCCCCTAAATTTGCAAAGCCAGCATGCAAGGACTTAGCCCTGCAACTGCACAGCTAAATCTCAGTACTATTTTGAAAATTTTATGGTAAATTTTCTATTTAAAATAAAAGTAAACTTATAGCCAACTTCTTTTTAAATTATATTTTACATTCTGAAAAGACAAAATAGATGGTCATAAGCAAAAATACAGAAAAAATATATTACCAAATTGTGAACATGTTACTAACACTCCTGTTTGTAACATTAATGATCCCTCCAAACAAAAGGGAGAAGGCGAATTGGAGCAATGAATTGAAAGATGTTATGATCACTATATTACATTATAGCAGAAACAGTGAAAAAACCTCGACTGAAGTTTTGCTAGTCAGATTTCTTATTGTTCAGCTTACAGTGCTATTTGACATCTATTGAATGAATCTGAATTAATTTTGAACACTAAGCTTTAATGCTAAGTACGAGATTGTTGTGTATACATTAGGGAACAGAAACATACAAAATATATTGGAGATCCGAAAAGTCATAAAATAGTTCATGTACTATAATGTGATGTGTTAGACATAACTTGCTGTGTAGTTAACACTGATTTTGCCCACTAGAAAAACTGTTGGATGGTTCTTTTATTTTTATGTTGGACTCTCTCCTTTCTGTTGATATCTGTAAGGTGAGTAATATTGCTCAATATTTAAATGAACAATACCTTACATTTTTCTTTTTCTTTTTCTTTTTCTTTTATCTGTAAGTTGCTTTTATGAAGTATTTTTACTTAATATTTATTTGGGGGTTTTAAAAATATGATATTCCTGATATTTTCATGTGCCCAGAATATGGTTTTTAAATATTGTACCTGTACCTGTACCTGTACCAGTCTTCAATTCAGCAGATCATTTTGACTGTTTATAAAACATTTATAAATGTATGATGCACTAAAAAAAATAGATTTCTGTAGTGTTAGTAAATAAATAATACTTTTGGTAGAAAAATTGTAAAACCTTGGTTTGTATCGGCCCAAATCTACTTCACAGTCAGTCTGTATTCCTCTTTGTTTAATAGCCTATGGCATAAATTGAAGTTAATTATCAGGGCTGACAAGTAACTCTGCTTTCTGTCTGCTGGCAGAGTCTCTCCGAGGCAAAGATGGAGCTGAGAAGAAAAGATCAATCTCTGCGTCAGCTCAATAGACATCTTTCCCAGCTGGAGCAGGACAAGCGTCGACTGGAAGAGAGCATCCACGATGCAGAGAGTGCCCTCCGCATGGCAGCAAAGTGAGCACTGGGACCTTAGGGAGATCACTTAAAACAGACAAAAGATCAATTCTTACTTTCATGTGCAGGGTTTTAGCCCCAGATAAAGCAGTGGTAGAAAACAAAAGTACAGTGCTCTCACTCTTTGAAATTCAGTGATATATCCTCTAAAAAGAAAACTTAGTTCAGTCTACTAAGTGTATATTTTATATAATAATCCCAGACAAGTGCGCCACTATCTGTGTCCTGTAATAGTGTGAGCATTTTTGTTTGCCTGTTACAAGTTGGAGAATGTATCTTCTTCTTCAAGTAGTGTCCCTATGGTGCTCCACTTCAGTGCATATGCACCCCTGCACCTTTGATTGGAGATTTTCAATAGCAGTGCCCATTTGGCCTGTGAATGTGCCCTGTACATCCTCATGCCCCGTACTGAGGATATACAGAACTGCATGGGCGACCTACCCTCAGTTCCTTCTCTACTGCGTTTGGCTTGAGATAAAATGTTGAGCATGCTCGCTTACTCAAGCCTAGCTCTTAGTGTAGTTAGTGTTAGTTTAGCTTATTAGTAGTTTGTTAGGGTGATTATTTTCCCTTGTTCATTTTTCCCTGATTGAGGGGTTATTCTAGACTTCTGTTCTGGAGTATGCCATGATTGAGGCTTTAAAAGGTGTCTCTCTTGTTGGGAAGCTACACCCATCAATGGTGGACGTTCTCAGTTTCTCCACTGTTTAGGAGACGCTCATGTCCCCAGTGTGTGTAAGAGCTGCACTTCCTTCAAAAGCAGATCTCGAAAAAACAGGAGATCAAATTTGCATTACTGATGATGGAGAAAGCCCTGAGACTGGCTTCCGACTCAGCTCTGAGAAGCCGCCTGTAAACAAGCTGTCGAGTTCTGCTAATGCCCTGTCCACTTCAAGATCCTGGTCACCAAGAGTCTTGAGAGATACAAGTGCTGCTTCCCCATCCACCTCCAAGTCTTGGTCATTGAAGGGCTCAGGAGAGGCAGCATCTGTATCAGTGCCTGTGGTAAAGAGAGAATCACACTCTGAGTCTTGGGGTACTGACAAGAAAAGTAGGTGTACTAGATCTAAGAAATCCCAGTCACTGAGTCAGAAGAAGGCTCTGGAGACCTCAGGTCCAAGAGAGAGTTCCACTGAGGCTCTGAGTGGCTCCAGCACTTTTAGGGCATCTAAAATGTCCTCTACAACCCATACTTTGAAAAAAGATTTGGTACTTTGGTAGTAAAGGTTCTACCTCAAACCGGTCTGTGCCATTGGACCCTGCTGTATTCCTGATACGTACCTATACTATCATCTCTTATCTCTGCATTGATACCAACAGAGTCAGACCCTGGACATTCTCATATTGAGCGGTCGGTATCTGTGGCATCAGTGCTGAAGCTGGCCTTCACAGGATCTCATCTAACTCCAGTCTATGTACTTCCGGTACTGCATGAGTTTAGATACTCAGAAGACCTCCTTGTCTCCAATGAGCCAGAATCCCCGTTACTTTATTTTGGGGGTTAAAAGGTCGGGAGGAATCTAAGAATAATACTTTCTGGATTGTTTAAAAAAATTTATAATATGAAATTGTTGACAAGATATTTGGATTGGCAGAAAATTAACCTGTCTTTACTAAAACCTCTGTTTTACTAAGGCTTAATTTTTCCTTCTTTTAATAGAGATAAAGAATTAATTGCCAGTCATATGAAATCTGTGGAAGCCACCCTACAGAAGGTGATGTATTTAGCACTTTCATCTCAGTTGCATTTGCAGTTCAAGTCATACCATGCTTTTGGAATTATTTATTTTCAAGAAGGCTAATAGTGGGAGTGGTTATTCATAATTTTAATTAAAGTATCAAAAGATCTCCCCTTCAACTTCTTTCACCTCCAGAAAGCATTCAGATCAGCAAGCCAAATGTTGTAATATTGTTGTCGACAGGTATGTTCCTTTTATTTTTTTGAATATGAAAGTTGTTACAAACCCTTCCCCCTGAGTACTCTTTAGGCTCGCTAAAGTAAATTAGGATGCTACTGATCATCCCAAACTATGTGTAATTGCTCTTGAATGATCAGTGTATTCACTGAGTGAGGCAGAGGTCATTCAACAGGGGCCCATATCAAGTGGTCATAAAGCGTTTGACTTCTCATGCTCTATTTTAATCCTTGGTAATAATTAAATAGAATTAGAAAAATGGGTAAACTCTGATGCACACTCTAAAACATCATAGTGATTTTAAACCATTTTTTAAATTGAATAGCTATCTAAAATTGACCCTAGGCTTGTATTATTTTGCTGCATTGCAGTGTCATCTTGAATACCAGCAAGACTGAGTATATGAGGTGTATCTCATTTTTTAAAATTACAAATGCCATTGACATTTTCTGGGTGTTTTTCCTTACAACCCAGTGAAAATCAGATATATTTCTACTATCTTATGATGTTAGTTTTCCACGTCACAAATTGTAAACCCCAAGCAGCAATGTGCACACATTTTTTAAATTTTATTTTTTGTAACAACATTCAAAAGCTGCTGTTTAATTTATTTTAAGTGAAAAGTAAGTACTCTCTCCATAGAGAATTGCCTCTGAATATCTCCAGTCTTGGGAGTTTGTTTCTGCACCACAAGTCCCAAAATCTAGGAAGCACGCAATGTTCCCATTCTTTCACTGTTCCAAATGTTTAGTGCAGGGTGACATAAGTGATTGCATATGCCTTCAGTTTTTTTCCTAATGCTATAGAAAACAAGTCTTGCAACCATGGCTTCCCTTTCAGGAGAGAAGTAGCAGTACCTTTTCTTATTTCTTTCCTGTTAAGTTAGTTATAGTTGTATACAACTTAGCTGGCAGGACACTGTGCTTTGCACCACAGGAGAACAAGTCAAACTTCTGCTGCTGCTTGACCTCCTAAATTCCTAATTATCAAGTAGTAATAGGTTTCTTCCCCTTCTGGGTCACCTGCCTGATAGAGTAGAAAGAAATCATGTGTGTCCTGATGAAGACTGAGAATGAGTGAGAACATTACCAGTTTACGATGTAGCAGTCACTGCAGCAAATCATAGTAATGGCTGTAAATAATTCATAATTTAAGTCCTTTGGCCTGTCCCAGAAAACCCAAGCCAAAGTATTGGACCTGTCTCTGGAAATCTGTGAAATGTAGTAGCCCCCATCACTTGTGGTGTCTGAACACCTCACAAACATTAATAAATCTGTCTGTACAGCATACCCATGAGATGTATAAATATTTATCCCCATTTTGCAGATGAAGAAATGAGGCAGACAGAATACAAATCAAGCTAGAGAAGCAAGCAGTCCTTTTATTCCTACTATTATCAGGGCACTCAAAAGGGCGTTCTTCTACAAGTAGAAGAAGAATGTGGAATAGCACTAGGGAGAGGTGATCTCTCTTCTCTACACATTTCCATCCATCTTTCCTACAGAGAATGATCTGGGTTTTCAGACTTGGTTTCTCTGTCCAGTACACCATTACCTTACCTCTTGATCAAGCAGGACCTTCTGAGCCATGGCGATACTAATTGTTTCCAGACACCCACCTATGCAACAGCTGCAGATCTACATGTTCAAAAAAAACTTCTTTTGATGCATGGAATGCCATATCTGTAAAAAACCATGTATCTATGGGCTTGTTTACACTTCACTAGCAGCATCGATCCTCTGGTAAGTTCCGCTAAATCGACCGCCAATCGCTATCCCGTCGACTCCTGTACTCCACCTGATCGAGAAGAGTATGGGGAGTCGATGCGAAAGCGTCTACCACGTAAGTTGCATAGCGTGGATCCTGTGGTAAGTAAATCTAAGCTACGTCGATTTGAGTTTCGCTGTTCACGTAACTCAAATTGCATAGCTTAGATCGACTTTTCTCTTTAATATAGACAAGCCCTCAGACACCAAGCTTTTCTGCAGGGTGGAGTAGGTGTGGACTTGAGGCCAGTAATGTTGATTTAAGCATGCATGGTTCAGCCATCCAGTGTTCAGTATTCAGGCTCCAAATCGTCACTAACTGATCACTCACAAGGCTCGAACTCATAGGTCTAATTTCTGGATGAGCTAGCTTATTTTTCTCAAATGGGAACTCAGTAGTTCTGTAGGCACTAATTGAACTTATATCTAATTATTAGGGTTGCCAGGTGCCGGTTTTCAACCGGAATACCCAGTCAAAAAGAGACCCTGGTGGCTCTGGTCAGCATTGCTGACTGGGTCTTTAAAAGTTCAGTCAGTGGTGCAGCGGGGAAAAGGCAAGCTCCCTACCTGGCTCCACGTGGCTCCCCAGAAGCAGCAACATGTCTCTCTCGGCTCCTAGGTGGAGGTATGGCATGGGGGGCTCCATGCGCTGCCCCCACCTCAAGTGCTGGCTCCGCAGCTCCTTTTGGCCGGGAACCATAGCCAATGGGAGCTCCTGGAGCGGTGCCTGTGAGAAGAGGCATTGTGCACGGCACAGAGCCTCCTTGCCGTGCCTCTGCCTCTTAGCCGAGGGACATAGTGCCTCTTCTGGGAGCTGCCTGAGGTGAGCGCCGCCCAGAGTCCGAACTCCAAACCTCCTCCTGCATCCCAACCCCCTGCCCCAGTCCTGAGCTCCCTTCCACATCCAAACTCCCTCCAGGAGCCTGCACCTCGCACCCTCTCCCACACTCTGAACCATTCGGCCCCAGCCTGGAACCCACACTCCCATCCAGAGCCATCACCGCCACCACACCCCAACCCCCTGCCGGAGCCCAGACTCCCCTCCTGCAACCTGACACCTAATTTCTGGCCCCACCCTGGAGCCTGAACCCCCTGCCGGAGCCCTCAGCCCCTCCCTCGCCCCAACCTTCTGCCCCAGCCCAGTGAAAATGATCATGCAAGTGAAAGTGGAAAGAGGAGGGGGAACGGCGTGAGCAGGGGGTGAGGCCTTGGAGAAGCGTGTGGGGCACGGGTGTTTGGTTTTGTGCACTTAGAAAGTTGGCAACCCTACTAATTATACACACAAATCCCTATGTTAAGAGAACATTATTATGATTGAAAAGTCAAGCGCTCAAAAGTTAGAAAACAACAGAATTAAGGTTACATTTTGGCCCCCTTGTGTGTAAGCATTATGACAGTCTTTATTTACATTGTCACACATTATTTTTCACAGGATTTCTGCCTCTATCAATATGCAGTTTTGCATTATCCTCATTGTTCACTGTGTGGCCCCATATCTTATTTTCTGCACAGTATTCAATCCCTGCTCTGAAGATAGAATTATAAATTTCCTCATGGACTTTTCTGTGGCACTCACCAAAATAGTATATAAAAAAAACATTAATTCATTATTACAATGCTCCCCTAAGGCGAGGGGGCAGTAGTAGTATCCCCATTTTACGGATGAGGAGCTGAGGCATAGAGAGTAAGGTTAAAAGTTTCCACTAATTTTAGATGCCCAATCTGAGACACCTAGGACCTGATTTTTTCAGTGCTTAGCATTATACAGCACTTCATATATTCAAAGCGTAGCTCCTATATGACTCCATTTACAGCTGTGAATACTCAGCACTTCTGCAGATCAGACCCAAATGTATCAAGTTGGTTGCAGAACTCATGGTATCATAGTCCACATAACAGTGAGGAAGGGGCTCTGTTGAAGTGATATACTCTGAATGATTACTTAGGTTTTAGATGTTAAGAACCTTTGTCATTTTTGCTGTCAACACATTTGAAAATTCTTCTTACAGATTTTTTTGGTTCCTTCTGAACTATTAACTAGATAAATTTACCTTTTAAAAAAAAAGTCTAAAATTGTATAATCAGAAAGTCCCCCAGGCCTCCTCCTTCAGGTTAGGAGGTGTCTTTGGAGGCTCTGGATAAGGCTGCTTTTATTAGGTTAGTGTTTGGTCTGAGCGCAGTTGTCTGTTCATCCTCCCGGTGGAAGGTAAATTATTTGGAGGGTAGAGAAATGAGTTGGAGTTTTATGAGCTCTGAGGTGAACAAATTTCAGTTTTGTGGACTGGTTTCTTTGTGTGGATTATGGTTGATTGGCTACTGTTTGTGTTTGTGTTGGTTTGCATTTTTAATTTCTTGTCAAGGGCACCGTGAGCCTGAGGTAGCTGTTCTTTTATGTTTCATATGTTGAAATGATTATTTTTATTTATACTGGATAACAGCTATCTTGCGCAGTCAATTGGAAAATTAGAGCAGAACCATCATTGTTTAATCTAAAATATTAATGACATATTATACTGTTTACCTTTTTAATTACGTAAAAAAGCTTTCTTGTGTCCAAAATGAGGACTGATTCTTTTTGACTGGAGTGTCACAACAAAGTGGAAGATCTGGAAAATTTACGCTAAAGTCAATGTTGCCTTCTCTCATAAGATTATCATGAGACTCCTAATATTTGCTGTTTTTCTTTAAACTCCCACTTGTGGACTGGAAATAAGTGAGTTACATGATAATCTTGAGTTTCGTTTAATAAAAAAAAGGCAATATTTTTAGCCCTCATGGATGTGGAAAAAAGTTTGAAAACATGGCCTCAGTGTACCCCATACATATGAAAAGCAGAAAGCAAATAAAAGGAAGCTATTTTTTAAAATCTCATGATTTTAAGCCAATCACATGACTTTGAGGCCTTACTCAAAATTTTTGAATGCTTGGGATTGGAAATACTGTAAGCCATTCCATACTAGGAACAAAATAGCATTAATCACAACTGTATTTATAGTGGTCATCTATACCAGGGCTCGATTAACCCATTTTTCATTTAAATAAATAAACTATAGAAAAAAAGGGACTAGCACAGTTTTTAAAGAAAAATCTTTAACTGCTGTAACGTTCGTGGGAGGCTCCGGGCCTACCCTGAGTGCTTTGCAAGAACGAGGCCCACACACACCGTGAGTTAGTGGCTTTAATGAAGGTAAAGTGACATACCTGCAACGGGGACTTTAGGCGTTGCTGTTACGGAGGCGGGGAACCCAGCACCGAAGCTTAGCTCGGCATTGGTCGGACCAAAGGTGGGACCGGGAGCATACGGCTATATATACACAATACAAAGCAACTTATACATATGCAAGAAGGGACTTCCCACAGGCTATGTTCACCCTTTGACCTAAGGCCATACAAACTGGTTTTAACCAGTTAAAAACAAGTTATAACTGCATGCCGTATCCTACAATGACCGGCCACTTAGCAAGCAGGGGCTTTTCACAAGGCCGCCAAGAAAGCGGAAATACCCTAGCTAGGCCGTGACACAGTCTTTCGCAGTCCCCTACAACGGCGCTGATCAGCAAAATTCTCCTAGAACTCTAATTTCAACTTCAATTCTTTGTTGTAAAAGTTAAAATATCAGAGTGAAGTGTAAGCTACAATAATCAAGTTTTTCATAGGTTATACTTAGCACTAGCTCTTCTCTTCATATGTAGTTGTTCATACTTTTCTTGACACAAACTTTTTAAGAAGTTTGTTTAAAAATCTAAAAGTATATTAAAAATTATATTATAAAAAACTTGAAAAATTCTCAAACATCATAAATATGTGAGCATAATTATGCATGCTGTATTTATGTTGACAAACCATATTTCATTAATACTTTATATATTTCCTAGTAATAGTAATATATTTGTTTATCACATTACTGCACATGCTAAACCTGTTCTTTTTACTGACTAGCTTTATAAATACAGTATTTGTGATTTGCCAGTTATAATCATATAGCCAGCCAAAGCAATAGCTGAGCTCCAACTCCTCTGAAATCCGCAGCCTTGCTTTCACATTTCCTCTCAACGTGACTGTTGTAGCTCCCTTCTCTGAGGCTTCCGTAAATCCCAGCTCTCCACACTTCTTCATGTGCACAATCCTGCCGTGGCAAATCATCCCAATGAGTCCATTCATGGCCATAAAATTGTGAACATCTTAACTGTTTTAACCCAGATACACCTTGTAAGTTGGTGGTGTTCTGACCCTCATCCAACACCACTCACTATTGGCAGCATAGGCTCAAAAACTTGCCCTCTTCCTGATGTTTATCTTGTGTTAATGAATTAACACAAAATAAACAACTCCTGCTCAAGTCCATACCCTACGTTTCTCTGCCCAGAGAAGCCACTCCTTTAGTCCCGATGGGTTAATGAGCTGCACCTGTCACAGTGAGTTAGCAGAAATCATTTAGCATCTCCCAGCAAGGTTCCAACACCGGTTAACAGAGTAACCCAGCTGCCCTTCCTATTAAGTGGTATGTTGAGAACGGTTTAGAGATCAAACACGGGTCACCAGTGCAAACAAGGGAACACGAGGAGTTAGGCTGTAAGCAACTCATTCATATATATGGAGCAGTTCACAGGTTTAATAAAGTTCTGCTTGTTCAACTTAACCTGCATTCAGCTTCACTCTGTGCTAATGAAACACTCAGGAACAATTCTCCGCCCGCTCCAAAATCCCTTTCTGCGTTACATTTTCAATTCATAATCACATTCATACAAATTTCTTCTTAACACAATCATGCTCAAGTGCCACATGTAAGAACCAAAGGCAGGGCCGGCTCCAGGATTTTTTCTGCCCCAAGTGGGGGGAGGGGAGAAAAAAAGGCGTGATCGGCAGCAGCTCCACCACGCCACTTTCTTCTTTGGCGGCAAATTAGCTGCAGGTCCTTCCCTGCGAGAGGGACTGAGGGAGCTGCCACCGAATTGCCACCAAAGAGCCCGACGTGCCGCCCCAGGCACCTGCTTGCTGAGCTGGTGCCTGGAGCCGGGCCTGACCAAAGGACCAGTGTTGGAACCCCTTGCTCTATACCCATCAACTATCTTTTTTCTAATCTCTCTTGAAAACATCTCTCCTCACCTGGTCCTCTACTCCTAATTTCAATTTCCCTTTGATGGTTTTTTATTTTAACTTTAACTGTATTATTTATTTTTATAATGCATTTGGAGGATACAATTTGTCTGAAAGAATGGTAAAAAAAATATAGCAGCTATTCTGTACAACTGGTGTGTATCTTTGTGCATATGGAAAGTAGATTATTTTAGTTTAAATATTAACAGGATATTTTTTCTTCTCATTCCTTACATTTGTGGTTTAGTGTGTAAAAGTGTACTGTTGTTTAAAGATTAAAAGTCTATAGATGAGAACTTACAGAGAAGACTAAATGACAAATATATTGGCTTACTGGGCTGTTTCACATGAGTGTAACTGAGAACAAGATTTGATCCTTCGGTTGTAATAATTTTTTTTAGAAAAAGAGTCACTGTGAACATTGGGAGGCTTGAATTAACCCTTTTTTGTTTTTCTCCTCAGAAAATCAATGTAACTGTGTGTGTAGGGGTGAGATTTTACTATATGTTTTAATGCTAAATTATTTTTTTGAATATAGAACAGTGGTTCCCAAACTTGTTCCACTGCTTGTGCAGGGAAAGCCCCTGGCGGGGCGGGCCAGTCTATTTACCTGCCCTGTCCGCAGGTTCATCCAATCTCGGCTCCCAGTGGCTGAGGTTCGCTGCGCCAGACTGAGAGCTGCTGGAAGTGACACGGGCCTCGGGACGTACTGGCTGCTGCTTCCAGCAGCTCCCATCGGCCTGGCGCAGCGAACTGCGGCCACTGGGAGCCGAGATTGGACGAACCTGTGGACGGGACAGGTAAACAGACTGGCCGGGCCCGCTAGGGGCTTTCCCTGCACAAGCGGTGGAACAAGCTGGGGAACCACTAATAGAGAACAATGAGATAGAAGGAGTTGAGGTGGGACTGTGGATAGCTTTAAGAATTACTAATGTGATAGCAAGTCTTGCACTCTCAATACTAGGCTGCTACCTCAGGTGTAGTCTATAGTGAAAAAATCATTTACTTTATGGCGGTTGTTTTATGGCCTGTGAGAAATCAGTTTACAGCAAGGTTTCAATCCAGCTTCCAGTGTCCATTTCTCTAACACTCATTGCAAGTGACACTCACTGGCATTGTCTGGGTATACCAAAAGAAGTACAGGAGACACTTGATATGAATTTTAATCAGGCCACAACTTTATTATATAGATACCTGGGACTACCTGGCAGATAAAGTATACAGTGCAGGCAAATCCATGTTTATTCAAATCATTACCTGAGGCTTTCATCAGCCCCCCTTCATTTTCCATCCAGGTCCCCCCAGCCAACCCATGGCTTGGACCTTATTATCTACCCCCCTCGCAGGAGAGTTAAGGTGGGCTGTGAGAATGGAAGTTGGGGTTGGCTCCCTGCTGTACCAATCATAGAAGTCCCCAACCCCCTCCCTCATTCTGTTCCTTTATCCAGCACCTCCTTTTAAGTCCTTTACCAGGCCATTTATCTGGTCACTGAATGCCTTCCGTACGGAGTACCTGCACTGGACATCTACCACAAGGCGGTGCCAACAATTTGCTTGGCTGCCTCCTCACCCACCCAGTTGGGTTCCCAAACATCTCCCAATGGCCTCTTTTATAGCAGCCCCAATAGGTGAAGCCCCATTCTCCAGAAAGATCCCATTGTCCCTTGTACCATACCAAGATCGTCAAGGGGCACCAGCAGCTGGGTTGTCCTCGACCAGGTACCGCAACAACTGCCCTCTGCAATGGGAAGTATAGGTGACCAGCTCTCTGGATCCTTAAATTGAAAGAACTCATTAAAAAAACAACTTCTTGCGTAGTTCAGCTGTGTGCCCAAAGCCAAGAATCTCCATGCCACCGACTACATCATATGCTGAGGTTCCACAGAGCCAGCGGCATCTGCTCGGGTTCGTTGCTAGCTCCTGGTGCAGATCACAAAATCTGGTGAACTGGAAATGAGACCAGACGTGCCAAACCAACCTGATCTCCTTCTTTGAGAAGGTGACGGATTACTTAGACAAAGGAAATGCGGTAGATCTAATTTACCTCGATTTCAGTAAGGCGTTTGACACGGTTTCCGCATGGGGAACTGTTAGTTAAATTGAAAAGATGGGGAATGTGAAGTGTAAGGTGGATAAAGGAACTGGTTAAAGGGGAGACTAGCAGCGGGTCTATACAACAAGGGTGAACGCAGGCTGGAAGAGGTTACTAGCGGCAGTCCCTCAAAGGATCGGTTGGGACCGATCTTATTTAACCTATTTATTACTAGACCTTGGCACAAGAGCGGGAATGTGTTATATAAAGTTTGCTTGATGACCCACGCAAGCTAGGGGGTATTGACTAACACGGAGAAGGACCGGAGTACTATTCAGAAGATCTGGACCACCTTGTACACTGTGGAGTAATAGTAATAGGATGAAATTTAATTGCGAAAAGTGCCAAAAAGGTCATGTCATTAGGATTAATATAAATTAGTCTAGTACGTTGGGGGACCGCATCCGTTGGAAACGATGGGAGGAGAAGGAACCTTGGGGTATTGGTTGATAGCAGGAATGACTATGACCGCCAATGGGATTATGGCTGGTTAAAAAGCCAAATGCGGTCGTTAGGAACCATCCGGGAGGTGAATTCCGCAGCAAGGAGGAAGAAAGGTTGTTTAGTGCGTTATATACGCGCGCTGTGAGACCCACCTGGAATATTGTGTGCAGTTCTGGTCTCCATTTTAAGAAGGATGAATTCAGACTGGAACAGGTTTCAGAGACGGAGCTTACTAGGATGATGCAGGAAGTGGAAAATCTGCTATGAAAGGAGACTCAAAGCAGCTTGGCTTGTTAGCCAGCGCCAAAAGAAGCGCTCCGGGGGGATATGCTTGCTCTATATAAAATATCAGGGGAATTAACGACGGAGAGGGATGAGATTATTAAGTTTAGTACTATGTAGGCACGAGGACGAATGCGGTACAAACTGGATATTAGAAGTTTTAGACTTGAAATTAGACGAAGGTTTCTAACATGTAGGGAGGAATTACGGAACGCCCTTCGATGGAAGTAGTGGGGCAAAGACTTATCGGCTTTAGACGTAAGCTTGATAAGTATATGAGGAGTTATCGATAGCGGATAGTTTATTTGGCAATTGATTTTGGATTATCGGGGCAGATAAGTCTGCTCGATCGGTCTGTGAGGGGATGTTGGATGGGATGGGAACTGAGTTACTGCAGAGAATTCTTTCTGGGGTGGCTGGCTGCGTGCAGTCTTGCCCACATTGCACGGGTTCATAGGTCTGATCGCTATTTTTGGGTCCGGGGAAGGAATTTTCCTCCAGGGCGGTCATTGGCAGAGGCCTGGAGGTTTTCGCCTTTCCTCTTGCGGCGGTGGGGGCATGGGTTCGCTTGCTGGTGGATTCCTCAGCTTGCAGCGTCTTCAATCTCAATTTTGACGAGTTCAATAAACTCAGTCATGGGATTCGGGTTGTTGGGGTTGTTATAAATGTGTATGGGTAGGGTTTTGTGGCCTGCCTTGTGCAGGAGGTCAGACTAGATGATCATATTGGTCCCTTCTGACCTATGAGTCTATGAGTCTGCTGTGCGTGGAACAAAGGGGCTTCCCATGCCCAGGGCTTGCACCTATATAGCCTTGAGACCTCACATTACTGGGGGGCGGGGGTGAGTCAATGCTGCAAGGCTGTTCACCTTTTGCAGCAGTCTCTGACCTCATTCCCCCAGCCATAAAGCACAGCTGTCCTCTTTTGGCAAGCCTAGACAACATTTGCCCCGCTTCAGATGCGGTGCAGTCAGTCTCAACAGTTAGACTAAAGATTGATTGGGCCAGAAAGCAAAGGCCAAAATTTCCAAACTTGAGTGCCTACAGCTAGGGTCCCTTATCTATATTTGGCTTCTAAATAAAAGTGGCCTGATGTTCAGAAGAGCTTGAGCACACCATCTCCCTCTGACTTAAATGAAATCCATGGTGCTTAGCACATTTGGAAATCAGCCACATTATTTAGAAGTCTAAGTATTGATTTTAGGCGTCTAATTTTAGGAATTCAAGTTTCAAAACTTTTGTCTTAACTAACTTCACCCCTTCCCCCCCCTCCGCCACCCGAAGGTAGTTATTTCTGGACAGGGTTGAGAAATACTGGCAGGAAAATATGGGGAAACAGGAACTGTGGGTGCAGTGTCTGTTCTTTACTTCAGTCTCCAGTAATGTTAATCTGACACCTATTGCAAAGAAGTGTGCATGTGCCTGTGGAACAAACAAATTACAAAGGAATTGATTAAATTTTAAAGCTTCCAAATTGCTTTTGAAAGGAATTATAATAAGAAACAAGCTATCATATTTTGCGTCCGATCATATTAAATACAAAATATTATTTTCTTCTCTTTCCCCTTCCTTCAAATTAACACCTCTCCCCCTTAATTTTAACATTTTGTAAATAGCTTTTGTTTCCCCCCACACACAAATCTGTCTTTCTTGATCCTTGTTCCTAAAGATTGGTTGTGCAGGACATACAGGTGTTAGCACAGCTGGTTTGCTGATGACAGCTCTGTCCATATAGCTATCTAGTGTGTCATCATTCATATTGTTCAGTGTCATTCTGACCTAGCCAAGCTAAAAATGGTACTCCAGCTCAAGAGGGATTTAAAAACCTTGACAAACTAAAGATAAGACATTGCAGAATGTCATATCCATGTGCTTAAGTGTTTTCAGTTTAGACTTATCTAAATAACCAATTCCAGAGCTTGACTGTCTTCATTCTTTTGGAAGTCTGAAGATTTTTGTGTAGTTTGCCTTAAGTAAGGAAATATCCTTGTGTGGAGGACTGTGAAATTAGTTAATGTGTTAGCCATTATTTTCTCCAGACATGGGTTCATTTCAAGCCCAAGGTCATTGAAATCTGTTCATAGGGGACATATTATAGTACACAACCCACAACTACAGCATAGCTTTGGCACAATGGTTAGTGTTTGCTAAAGAGGGTCTGGATCAAATTAACATCTTATCCAACAGAGCATGGATTTTTTGTGGGATAGTGTGCACTGTAATTCTAGTTAAGTACAGGATTGTACTCTTTCACTCTGACAATTAATCCTATGACTTTGCCTAGCTTTTAAAAAAGTTCATCGGTTTTATATGAGCCATGTCTCATCACATAACTACTGTTTATCCAGCAGTTCATGTTGTTTAAATAACTTGTAAGTTTTGCTTTAATATTGTATTGTGACTATATATGTGTTTGGAAGAGTAGTTTCTGCATGGCAATAACATGAAAAAGAGCCTCGTAATCTGCATAATATAAAGCAATTTTTAACAAGTTTTCTGTTAAGAAGTTAGTTATTTGTTTCAGATGTTAATTTGGAAATTATGGTGTTATTTTAACACACATCTCTCCTCTGAGTATTGTCAGTGTGGCCCTACTTCAGGGGATGTGTGTGCACCCTCTATGCCAAGTAAAAAATCTCCAGAAACCAGCCCCTCTTGGAGTTGCATGCATACTCCTTGGTTTGGTGAGTGGTTATGTAAGGAGCTGTGCACTCGGATACCATTGTGATAATAAATACCCAAATAACTGTAGCAGTGAGATCAGAAACATCTTCCTCTTTCTCCCCATTGCGTGGCACCATTATGTCAAGTTAGGATTTCTTGCATTTTAGTGTTGTTTGTTTGTTTTATTAGGCTCCGTTCCACTGTGTAGCTTGGCTGGCTCCATTCCCAACACCGGTTCCAATCTGATTAGCTCTCTTTACCTGTTGTTTGTCTTGTAGTTTTGATGGACTTAAATTGCTCAAAATTTAAGAAGTGCAGGCCAGTCCTAGGCAGTCCCAGCTGATTGCCTCAGCACCAGCGGCGACCTTATCAGCCTCTGCACGCAGCGGCGTTGAGGGAAGTTGCTCAGATCTGTCATAAGGTCTGGTCTGAAATCTGCATTGAAGAAGCAAATGGAAAAGGGTATTGCTGATTGTCTGGGCTTGAAAGATCTGCAGGCTGTATGGCATCAAGGGAAGAGGGAGCACAGCTGATGCAAATAATCCTCCTATTCTCATTCAAATGTGAAGATTCACAGTAGGCATGAATTCAGGGAGGAGTTTGCACCAAGATGAGTCTGGAAGTCTGTCTGTGCAGCACTAAGGAGACTTAGAGCTGCTGAGGATTTGCGTTGTAGACAGTTCTCTGCTCCCCACCCCAGTGGGGGTCTGGGGCATGGAAGGGATAGTGCTTGCCTAGCCGGTGATCTTGCCCAGCACAGCAGCTCCTTGAAATTGTCTAACCACTGGCTCAAGTTAGAGCAGATCTGGAGCTGGCTTGATCCCCACCAGCAGTCCGAATTGGAGATGTATAACTTCTTTCTTGGCACTCATTTGGAATGACCTGCACAAGTCTCTCATTGCTTCCTAACTACTGAGTAACATGAGCATTTCACAGTTGCACAGACCATATTATGATCTATACAATTAATTGAAAATAAAACAGAGAACAAAAAGTTTTACAGCACCCTGGCATTACTTTTAAACATTAAAGGTGAATTTAGTACTTATAAAAGGACCAGTTCTGCAGGACTTCTGCAGAGTAGCACTTACTCCTGTAAGACAGTATTGACGAATCAGGCAAAAGTAAGGGACTAAAATCTCTAATTTACCATATTTACTAAGTGGCACTAATAGACAGTGCACCTTAACCTTAACTTTAAACACCCTTGAACATAGTCCTGTGTCTGTCTTGAGCAGGTATTGCTAATTATATCAGATTGTGTGGTGGGGAGACAAATATGTGATGTAGATAAATGGGAACTAGGATGCAGCCAAAACTATTTCCACTTGTAACCAGCACAATATTTTAACCTCTAGACATGAAAGATTAGTGCATTGAACTCTGTGTTTCATCTACACCCCTAACCTACCTTTTAATGTCATGTTATATTCTTGGTATTATCTTTTGATCTTAATTTATCAGTGCTTTCTTGATTTAAAATTGAGTGGGTATAGTATCCAATTCGTTAAAAAGTTAATCAGACTGTCATAAATCCTTATGTTCCACGGTTTGAAAATGCTTTCATAGTCTGTTGTTTTCATGGAGCTTTACGGATCCATTAAGTTTTAGCCCATTTTCTGGCACCATTTAAAAAAAAAAATCCCAGATCCTGCAGAACTACACATGTACTTTACTTACCCACTCTACCAATGGGAATCTTCACAGTACATAAAGTTAAGCATGCCTGTAAGTCTTTGCAGGATCCACATTTATGACACTTTTTTCAGAACCGGAAACCTATCCAAAGTTCCTGAAGCAATCTAGCATAAATGCATATGAGTATTTTTGCTTTTGAGGTCTCCTCCTCTAAATCCCTTTCCTCATATACGATGGCGAAAGCAGTTTTGCACACTGTTAGTCATTGTAATAAATCTATTGGTGTGGACTTTTTTTTTTTTTTTTTTTTTTTTAAGGACTCAGTCCTACAATTCTTTCTCAGGCAAAACCTCTGTACTTGTGTTTTCACTTACAGATCCAAGTCAGCTGTGATATATTTTGTGATACTTTTGCTATGAAAGTGTATACAAAAATAAATTGTATACTATTTGCTTTTTCTCTGCTGCAATCCGTGAGTAAAAATATCTTCAATGTTTTGTACAATTTTGTATCAGCACAACACTTTATTCCACAATTTTAGTTTTTCTTAAAAGTTTCACTTTGCAAACATTCTACTAACTTCCTCATGGCAATAGAAAACACCACCTCCTCCTGAGTACAGATCCATCATTCTAGCACTCAAAAAAGTCTTCAAGGTTTAGAAAACAGTTTTTACTTTCAATTTAAAATCTTGAAAGGGAAGTCAGTGGGATTTGACATAAATACATAAAATTTTAGCTGTGTGGATGCCTCTACAGAATTGGGGCCATAATGACTTGTCACACCTTGACTAGGTGATCAGTTGAAAGACTGTGCTGACTTTATGGTGAAGCAGCATAAGGATGTTTGCACAGCATGTGGCCTGTAAATAAATAAGACTTCAGTTTTCTGCATTTCAATTAAATCTTGACAAATACAAGATATACGACTCTTGACTTCTCAAAAGGAAAGCTCTAAATGTCTTATCTAAGCAAAGTGTCCACGCGGTTTGAAAATAAGATACATCCTTTTATATCTAAAAGATTAAAAAAATTATGAAATATTTTAATTGGGAATCTTGGTATCAGGAGTCATACATTTAAGGAACTAATGCGTTCCTTTCTGATGTGGTGGTGGTGATAATGATTTACATTTACTACATTTTAAAAAAATGACTTATTGTCCAGTGAGTGTCAGGCTGCAGTAGTGAAACATAGTGCCCTGATGCTAATAGGGTTAAAAGGATCTCCGTTATGTGTACTATGCTGTGCATTATACCTACATTGCTTATACATTGTTCCCCCCCGCCCTCTTCCTCCGGTATTAGCAATCTGCTTTTGTACTTTGACATCAGGGATTTCCCTAGTGAATTTTGTCACAGAAAAAAGAGAATCATCAATATCGCAGTTAAACTTGACTTTCAAAGCTAATAGTATCTCATTTGGGGGCTCAAATTTAATAAATTTTCTTTAATTCTGGGTGAGTTTTTAAACATCAAACAATGAATTGGCCGGGGTGCAGTAAAATATTTAGATCTATTGACTATGGTTCAGAAGGGTAGAAGGCAAAACACTGGTGGTTTGATGTTGATAAATTCTTAGTACCTTAATCCACATTAATGTTTTCTTTTATCTGTGTGCATATTAGCAACTAAAAGAGCCTGAAAAGCTGATATATATAAACTATAAAAATTTAAATCAAATATATGTTTAAAATAAGGTGTTTGAGTTATATTAAGCACGGTTAATATCTGAACAGCATTACACATTCTGACAGAAGACCCAGGAGAATATTTTTGTTCCGCAGGACTGTATATCCTGAACCTAGTACACTATGTGTGAAAAAACGTGTGGCCTATACTGTTATTAAAATTGCATTATCGTGCATATGTTTGGCAGCCACAGGTATTGACAGGAATTCTTTAAGTTAGCCTGGGAAATGGAGAGCTCCCTGTTCCAATGGATGATAGCAGAGAATGAAAAAATAATGTATTTGTAGTCCTATATATCTATAAAATTACACAAACACACTTGTTTAATCACAGTAGATTTCAATTGTTGTGATGCTATGTGGAGTATGTTCTGAAGTATAATCAATAACATTTTAAAAAGTAGAAGCCATTAAAAGGAGACAAATACCATCTAGAATCTTAAATCAGTTGGAATATATTTTAATTTAGAATTGATTGGATATTTTAGAAGTGGCCCAAATTTATATTTGTAAATAATGTTGGTAAATTGTATGTTCTGTCATTTTATTATTCTCTTCTAAAACTATGCAGGAACAATAAAAGTCAATAATCATCTTTGCCATGGTGGATAATCTTATGTAACAGATAGAATGTATATCATATTAGTATATAATATAATTCAGTTTAACTACTGGAATTTTATTTTGCAAGATCCAAAAATTGTGCAAGATTAGGAAAAGGGCAAATTGATAATTACCTTTTGTATCAAATAAAAATGGAAAAATTGGGTGTGTGCAGTTTTTACATGTGTTCTGTGTGTAATATACACTTACAAAATATAATTATACTTTTAGTATGTGGGGAAAATCTTTTTTATTAATGAAAGTATTTCATATTAATGTGACACAGTAACATGTTTGGCTATCTAAAGGGGAAAATATTCATCATATTTATATAGCTGAGAGTTCTTATGTATTTTTGTCATTTTCATGGCATATGTTTGTATAATGTATTAAAAGCAGTTTTTTGCTTAGCCAGCAGATGGCAGTGTGATACCAACTGCATATGGTTACATTTGTCAACATAAGTAAGACTCACATGTGTATGGTGGGTGGAGGAAGGTTGGTTATTTTGTTTAATTTTTACCTTTCACAGTCCTTAAAAAATCAAGCTATCTAGGCTTTGTACAAATGCTACTGGTGTACAGCTAAGTTAGCAATACTAATATGTATTAGTTCCTTTATGTGAATCTGCTGTAAGAAATCTAACAGGCTGTGCAATTAACAGAAGAAAAAATCTTGCTACAGGTAGATTTTTATTTTTGTTTTAGGAAAGATTTTAAATATTATTCTGGGGCTTAATTAAATTTGTACTATTGAATCCCTCTACAATGTGAATATGATCTCTACACAGCAGTCAGAACTCATTTATCATCTTTCTTGTGTTGTTGCACAGTACTTGATTAATAGTTGATGATTTGGATGGAAAGTTTAATTACTGCCTACAGTTTGTTTTCTTTTGTGTTTAGGTGTTTTAGGAGGGATGGATCTGTAAAATTTGTCCACCAGTTGGAGTGAAGCCCTCAGTGACTCTTCTTCCCTCCTCATTTCAGTCCAGAGGAGGATGCTTTTTCTTCTTAGCATTCTCTCCCAGCACTCTGAATTAGAGATTTATTTGCAACGAAAAATCAATTAGTCCTAAATTTATTCATGGATTTCAGGTCCAGCGATCAATGCAAGTCCACTCAGTGGGCTCAAGGGGACCCAGTTCATCCCAGTTAATGTGTCTGAAGGGGAATTACCATTGATGCTGGGTTTTTTTTCCCTTTAGGTCAGAGATCAGATCTCGCTGTCACGGACTGCGGCAACCAGGAATGACTTCACCCTGCAGCTACCCAAACTGCACCTGGAGACCTTTGCAATGGAAGGGCTGAAGGGCGGGCCAGAGGTTGTAGCATTTCAGGTTAGAGTCTAAATAACCTTTTTTTTTGCAAATGAGACAGAGAGAGAAACAAAACTGCTTTAAGTGGAGAGAATAAAAGCTTCAAAAATGTTGTAGTCAACAGCTAAATCGAAAAGCAAACTAATCTCCTTACATGTCTTTGAATGATGTAATTCAGAACCTGTTAGGAGCTTTTAATATTGGAGATGAAATATTAAATAATAGGGGAAAAAAACAATTACCACAGAAAAAGATGTTAAATGTTATATTTGATTGAAAAGTAATGTTGGGAAAAGCTGCTTTCCTATTTAATTTAACTGGAACATGACAGAAGAATAAAGAAAAGAAACAATATTTCCCTGCTTCTGATAACCTGTTTAAGATTTTTTTTCTCTAAAAATTAACACATTATTGAAAGTTTAAACTGTCAAAGAATCAACATTTTTAGAGCAATACTAATTTAAGTAGAATTGCAGTTTAGAATAATCAAGCACAGAAAATATTTTGTTCTTGTAATCCCTGGTTTTAAAGACTGGCATGTTTCCACGTCTACAGAGTATTCATTCATTGGAGGGGAACAGTGGGGGGAAAATTGGTTTGAGCTAAAGAAGGACCCCACATTCAACTCAAAAAAATAGACTCCATGTATAGCTTATGTCTATTTATGCACACATTATCCCTTGCCCTTTTTATAGCCATTCAAAATGACTTCATTCTTGTGCCACAGTATTTCTAAGGGCAGAACATTTTTTGGTTTTGATTCAGAGGATGGAGAAGACAGTGAATAAATATTTCTTTCACTGTGCTCTTGCTATGTACGGAAAACTGAAATGTGTTAACTTGTGTGCAAATGGTAGGAATTTTCACTTCATATGTCGCACAGTAGATGTAGGCTTCCATTTTATTCATTTTTAAAACAAAATGAACTGTTTATTCCGTAAAAGGAATGCCACTGAAGTGTGAGGATTGCACACCTAATCACATACATTCAGGAACCACAGAATTAAAGTTGAACACTCATTCTAATATCTGTCCTCTTGCACACATATATTATGATATGATGCAGATTTTAATCATGCAAAATATATAATATGAAATATTTTTAGAATAATACAATGCAAAGTTAAATTCAAATTGGTATGTATTTACTCATTGAAAGGAGGGTGGGGAGAGTATAGAGCTGTAGAATAACCTCTCCCTAACTCAGTGGTGGTCATTGTTATTCACTCCTGTGGCTTAGAGTGAGATTCCAGAGGTAATGTGTCCTAGAAGAGAGAGCCATGTAAAAACAAAACAGCAAAGCTGCTGCCTTTCTAAAGCTGCTTCCTCATGGCTCTCTAATCTGGTAGCCTGGTGTGAGGCCACCTGTCTTTTCCTTTTCCCTCCCATGGCCCTGGTAATGTTGCAGAAGCTCTTGCAAGACAGCCTGTCCCTTTGTCCTCTTTAGGGGATGAGGATGAATAGGAATGTAAGAAACTGTATTTCAGGACTTCACTGAGTGCCAGGGAACTGGACTAGTGCACAACATGGCTGAGTTCCCTGACTGGCTAACTAGTGGTGTGATTTCACACATGTATATTGCTTCTGCCCTTGACAGCAGCAGTAGCATCTGGTTACTTTGCATATAGGTAAACAGCAGACACGGTCTATGGTTTATCTTGAATGAATTTCTGAGGATTTTCTTTGTGTTTGTGTTTATTCTGAAACAACTACTTATAACAGTACTTGAATAGAGCATATTATCAATTATGTTTTCCAGATATTTACTTTGTTTAAGCATTTCCTTTTTATGTTGGATACTTGTTTAGCTTAGTTTTAATTTCATCACGTGGAGTAAATGTATGCAAAATGTGCATCTAAGGACCCTGTCCTACGGTCTTGAATTATGAAGTAGCTTTACTCATGCAAGTAGTCCTATATGGTATTCAAATCAGTGGGCTTATTTGCATTAGTTAAAATTTCATGATTGGTCCCTATCACTATTATAAATATATTTTACAGTGTATTATTAGGTAAATATGCAATCGTGTAACTAAAGAGTGCATTATATGCAAATGTTAAAAAGGAGCATTCAGCCTCAACTCTAAATGCACTGGGTTTTGTGCGTTTAATTTCTTGCACAGAATTCTTTCATTTTGTTTTAAATTCAAAACAGGAAAAAAAACAGAAATGGGTGACAGGTATAGCTGTAGCCATTGGAATCGTGAATACTGACCCCTGATATGTGATGGGGAACTAAAAATTTTTAAATCTGATCTATATCAAGTGACTGGGATCCCCACAAGTAAAGTTCAGCCTCTAGCCAGCACTCCAGTGTGTTTCCCCTGTATTATATGTCATGAGAAGAAAACAAAACCTTTGCAATAAAGTAGCAAATGTGTCCACCTGAATCCCTCGCTCTGTAAGGGAACCTGACAGAGAGCTAGGGGAGTTGGTCATAGTTCTTCCAAATTTCCCTGAAAGCAAGTGGTACTGCAAAGGAATTGGAGAGGATGAAATCCTCCATGCTTGATGTATGTGGTGGGCCCAGAGGCATTAGAGATCTATAATGCATTCCAGCAGGAGTATGAAAGAACTGCAAATGCTAGACAAAGTCATTCAGAAATTTCAAGAATACTATGCACATATGAACATCACTTGGAAAAGGTACATTTTCTTTACAAGAAATCAACTGCCAGGTGAGATGCTCAAGCATTATGTTACATGCCTCCATAGTAAAGCTAAGTTGCTTGAATTTGAACAGTTAACTGATGAACTAATTAGAAACCTAGTTATTTCTGGCATAACAGTTAACCAAGTCAGAACCAGAAGAAATTTCTTGAAAGAAAATGGACTAAGCTTGCAAAGAACAGTGGATATTTACAGGGCTAATGAAAATCTGTGTTTCCCAACGGAAAGTGTTGTTAAAGTGTGTGAGAACTGAAGCGCATCTAATAAAAATGCATACCATGGCGTAAAGACAAAATCCGTGGGTAAACAAACAGCAGCGACCAAAGGACCTGTGTTCCTCAACCTGAGAATACATTAAATGATTAATAAATTGCAAAAATACATATTAAATGTGCAAGCTTAACAAGGAGCTTCTTACACTTGACGTGCTTTCAAAATACCCCAAACAAGGGAAAATAAGGTGATACATTAAGAGGAATCTGCAGTAGTTATGCCACCCATTTCTCGAACAAAACTTGGCAAGCTGAAACAAGAATGAAACAAGAATGGAACCTATCATTACAACAGCTTGAGAGAGGTATTCAAGATGGGTGGTCAGTGAAAAAAGCCCAGTTACTTCAGCAGCCATGGAAGATAAGAAGAGATCCAAATGTGAAACTTGCAATGAATACAGGAAACAAGATGCAAAAGGCCCATTGAAACAACGTAATAGCCCTAGCCAAGACTTTACCAAGGTCTATTTGAATTAAACTGAAAATATAATCTTTTGCTAAGACCTACTACTCACTTTTTTTTTTAATTGAGTTGTTGCACTACACATCAAGTAGCAATGTAATAACCTATGATAAATCACAGTTTCCTGAGTTAATAACACATATTGGCCCGCAATGAAAAGTGACTCATTTCACCAGTTCTCTATGATGTATCAGATCAACCATACCATGTGCAGGTGTTAATATGCAGAGTCAGTACTAAGAGCATGGCCTTGACTTTAGAAAATCGAAACCATCTTTGTCACATCAAAAGTATACATGTATAGGATTGTCTCAGCACATCTCACAATACTTCATTATGATCGTGAGTTCAGAAACTCACATGCAGAAGGACAAAGCCAATATCAAACAAACCAAAGTCAGTTATTCCAGACATAGTTAGAAAACAGCCGTATGCCAAAAAGGTAGAACAGGAGAAATACAACAGGAAGTCAAACATTTCCTCCCACTCACAATTGGGATAAGTATTAGATCCCAAATAGAAAGTGCCTGACAACTTGCCACATTAATAACTTTGCCTCATTGAGGTTATATGTCCTAGCCACCCTGAGAGATTGGCCCTACCAGAGGAATACAATGGAGGAACTCCTCACTTAATGTTGTAGTTGTGTTCCTGAAAAATGCGACTTTAAGCAAAACAATGTTAAGTGAATCCAATTTCCCCATAAGAATTAATGTAAATGAAGGGGTTAGATTCCAGGGAATTTTTTTTCATCAGACAAAAGACACACAAACAATCTCTCTCTCTCTCTCTCACTCATATATACACATGCGCGCGCACACACACACACACGCAATATAGGTTTTAAACAAACAATTTAATACTGGTGCACAGTGATGATGATTGTGAAGCTTGGTTGAAGTGGAGGAGTCAAAGGGTGGGATATTTCCCAGGGAATGCCTTACTGCTAAATGAACTAGCAATAGACTGAGCCCTCAAAGGTTAGCTCTCTCAACATTACAAGGCAGCAGGAAAGGAGGGAGGGCAGACAGAGATGCACACCATGTGTGAGAGAGAAAAAATGTGCATTTCCCCTTTAAGTAGCTGATCCCAGGCTGAAGTACACTGCCTGGTTAATTAAATCAGCTTGCTGAGACCTGAGATGGCAGCTACTGCCTAGAAGCTCCCTCCTTCTGTCATGTGTCCCCACCACTCTATGGAAGATGGAGTAAGCGGGGTGCAGGAGCAAGGGGGAGACACCTTGAAATTAGCCCCCCACTTCCTCCCTCCCCCTGTACAGCAAGCAGGAGTCTCTGAGAGCAGCTCCAAGGCAGAGGGCAGGAGCAGCACATGGCAGTGGGGGGAGGGACAGCTTCTACACAGGGAATTTAGGGGAGTGGGGAGCTGATGGGGAGCTGCTGGTCCACTCTGGTTCCAACCACCCACCAGCTAGCTGCAATGGGCTATGCTTCCTGCAAGCAGCGGACAAAACAGGCGGCTGCCAAACAACATTAGAAGGGAGCATTTCACAACTTTAAACGAGCATGTTTCCTAACTGATCAGCAACTTAACATCAAAACAATGTTAACCGGGACAACTTTAAGTGAGATGTTCCTGTACATTTAAACAAAACCAAGGATGATTGTGGCTTTGTTTATTGAGAATATCCTGAGTGCTAATGACACTGTTCCTCTGCAGACTAAGGTAAAACATGTTTACCCGGTCATCGACAACAAACATGGACTGCAGTTGTCAGATCCACATTAACTGCCGAAAACTCCACTGCAGAAGAAACTAGTGGTGTATGGCCATGGGGGTTAAACTGCCATTGAGGTTCAGAGAATGGTAGTTGCTGACAGATGTGCAATTAGAGACAGGCTAATCCTCTCATCTGTCAGGGGATCTGTGTTGACCTCCATCTTAGAAGTCAGCATGTGCATGTTTTTGTAATTAGTTTTATTAATTTGTGGCTATTGTTTTTATTTGGTATTCTATTTTATTTGCATTTTGATTTTTTTTTAAAGAGAAGTGTCATTGGCCACTGAAGTCAGATACTGCTGTCTGTCATGTCATAGTGGCAGGAGTTTTTTGTAACCTTACCTCGTGCTAAGTGATTAGATCTAGGAAAAGCCATTCAATCTCTTATGACTCCTATGTATAACCCTTTTATTACAAGGAGAGTAAAAATATTAGACAGAAAGAGAAATGGAGAAAATGTGGCGAATGCGTGATTGTTCCCATGTAGATATATGCAGTCTGTGTCTACTGTGTGGTGTAACTAAGCTTGAATGATTGTGTGTGATGAGTGTGCACAGGTCAGTTGGAGTGTGGTTAACTAGGTGTATCATCTGTGTCTAAATTGGAGGCTCTGAATGTGTGGGCTTTACGCGGGGCTTAAATGAGTACATGCATGTCTGAAACTGTTTCACAGTGTATGTGAAAAGATATGGTATGTAAGGATGAGACAGGCTTCTATGACAGGATGAAATATATATTTCAGTGTGTGTCTGAGTTTAAATATAGGGCTTATGTATGTACAGATGAGTGGATTCTTCTTTGATTCATTTTTGAACCATTCGCTGTATGGTGTTGGGGGATGCTGCTGCTTCATGTGCTACCTTTCAAATGAGACATAAAACTGACCCTGAACAGCTCCGAGCATTAAAATCTCATTGCATTTTTCACAGAAATTAGTCTTGTTAGCTATGGTGCCCTGAGTAAACTTAAATGTGCATGTCTGTATTCTACATAACTAAGTTTCCCCCATACATTTCTTAAACTGTGTGTAGTGTTGGTATATGCTGCTAAGTGTTCATTGTGTTCCATTTGAAAGGTTTTCATAGGTTTCATGTTCTGCATATGTGTTTTAGGGTGTGTGCTTGCCCTCTTTCTCTTTACCTTTCTCTCATACCGACCTACATGTGAGTGCATGCACGCTCATAGATTTGGATATTTAGTTATACTATATATAATTTATATACATTTTATAAACAGTGAAGAGTCCTGTGGCACCTTACAGACTAACAGACATATTGGAGCATGAGCTTTCGTGGGTGAATACCCACTTCGTCGGATGCATGACATTCACCCACGAAAGCTCATGTTCCAATATGTCTGTTAGTCTATAAGGTGCCACGGGACTCTTTGCTGCTTTTATAGCTCCAGACTAACATGGCTTACCTCTCTAATACTTCATACATTTTATAGTTTCCAAAGTACTATGAAGTTCTTTGGAATGAAAAGTGCTGTATAAACACAATGTGATATTATAGTTATTAACATTATTAGTAGTAATGTCAGTGCTCAGCTATATCTATTCTCAGTGATAGGGTATAGTCATTATAAATTTATAAGGAAATTATGTCCTTCCATTTATTTTATGTAAATTATGCATCCATGTATGATGTAGTCATGGCTTATCATACTGTACTGTAGGCAGAAGTAAAACCCATTTTTCTAATCAATTGGACAAACACAAATGTAGTTTAAAAGTTGAAATGTTGTCTTTATTTTCACTTTCCTGTTTTCCTCAATAGATTTAGATTCATTTCTGAATAAATTAGAAGCTAAGAGATTTTACATAAAAATTAGGTTTATTGTATTTATCAAACAATAAAAACATTGTTTTCATTCACACATTTATGTTTAGTTGCTGATGATGTTGTGGTCAAACATTTAGTTGCTGATGAAGTTGTGGTCAAACTGAAACAAGCAAATGATTTCAAAGTAAACAGTGAGTCTTCATTCCTCCAATCATCCTGCTGTGCCGAGTCATTGTAGTGTATATAGTACTAGAAATCACACCCTGGATGAGCTACAGTAGTAGTTTGAGCTCTGAATCTCTCGGCTTTGTAAATTTGTTTTTAAGTAATTTTTGTTTTGTTTTGTTTTTAGTAACATTTGAAGCACAGCGAAGGCTGTTTTAGGTGCTCCACCTTCAGTACTTACTTGCTCCACCTTCAGTAACCTAGCATTGCAATGACCACCTATTTGTCAAGAATGCCTGAGTGCAGCTCCCTTGAGAACCTGTGACTGGATTGAACTGCTCCATTGGGGGCATGATGATCCTTCAAACAACAGGAAGCATTCCCTTCTGGAATTCTGCATGTTGTCTCAACAGCATTCCTGCTCCAAAAATATAGGATGAGCTCAAAACCTGAACTCCCATCACCCATTTAGCAGCATATAGTGCTGCTGCTGGACTGAGTGCTTTTTAATATATCTTTTGAAGAGAAAAACAATTCTTTATAATAATACTTTGCTCTTCCACCCTGAACTGAATTTGTTCATAACTAAGTAAATATGTTAATCTTCATTAAACTGGAATAACACTTCCTCAGGATGCTGAATTCCCCATGTGAACTTGACCTGTTGCAAACTTAAATTTACCAAAAATACACTAAAATACACCTTGGTGCAGGGCTATAGAAACAATATTGACCAGTTAGATAAAAAGCTGGATGAGCAACAAGAAGACCTTAAC
This sequence comes from Chelonoidis abingdonii, assembly GCF_003597395.2. Classification (NCBI taxonomy): domain Eukaryota; kingdom Metazoa; phylum Chordata; order Testudines; family Testudinidae; genus Chelonoidis; species Chelonoidis abingdonii. Next base: position 109,021,588 of record NC_133774.1, on the reverse strand, counting down.
TGGATTTTATCAGAATTACTTGCCTCATTCTATTCCAAGCATCCAGCCTTGCATCTAACCTCCCATATTACTTACCTTTTCTGGTTTGCTCCCACAGACTGCCATGAGTTTGAAAATTTTGGCTTACATATCTTGTCCAAGGTTATATGGCAAGTCTATAGCAGTTCTGGAAATAGAACCTGTGCTAGAATGCAAATGTGTTTTGCACTATCCAACCCTCTTCTCGTCAGTCCTGATATATTGGGTCTGTTGCCCCTCTAAGGCAAGGGCATCAACATACAACAGTCTGCTACCTTAAGTGAAGTTACCCAAACAATTCACAACACTGGAATAGTTTTAATTAAAGAATAAAACATGCTTACTTAACTATGAAGAGAGATTTTAAGCAAGTACATTGAAGACACTGAAGTCAGAAATTGGTACAAGAGAAATAAAGATGATAAGCTTTCTAAACTTAACAAACTAGATTTGGTTCAAGGTGAAATTCTTACCACCTGCTTCCAGCAACAGGGCTCACCAAATTTCAGGTTAGGATCTGATGCCAAAATCCCCAGGCTGTTTCTTTTGTCATCTTTGGTGGAAAAGAGAGATGGACAAGGAGAGATAACTGGGGGTGTTTGTCCCTCACTTTTATATAGTTCAGTTACCCTTTGAAATGCATTTTCCTGAGGGTTACCCATAGTTAAAATTCATTCACAGTAAAGAAGGCTGGTGGTGAAAGAAGGTCCGTGCTATTTCTTCTCACCTATGTTTGCTGAAAGGCAGATATTCCTTGTCTCCTGTCTTCCCCTTCTTGCTGCCTGAGGATCCTGTTATAATTTACATGTAAACTGAGGTAAACACACATTCCTTTGTTTGAGACCTGCTTGACTTGTTCTGCCCAGTTGGGGCTACCTGGGTTTGAACATGTGCCACCAACATCATTCGAGAGGGAAGTCACAATTTTACATATAATGTTGCTACATACATTCAACTATGGTATTATTGACTAGCATTTAGTTTTAAAATGATACCTTACAAGGCATATGTTGTACAAAGATTATTACAATAATGTGTAGGGTATGAATACTCTTTAAATATAGTAATCCCTGCAATAGTTTTCAGAATGGAGAGAGGTAAACAGTGGTGTCCACCAGGAGTCTGTACTGGGACCAGTCCTATTCAACATATTCATAAATGATGTGGAAACAGTGAGGTGGCAAAATTTGCAGATGATACAAAACTACGCAAGATAGTTAAATCCCAAGCAGACTGCGAAGAGCTACAAAAGGATCTCACAAAACTGGGTGACTGGGCAACAAAATGGCAGGTGAATTCAGTATTGATAAATGCAAAGTACTGCACTTTGGAAAACATAATCACAACTACACGTATAAAATGATGAGGTCTAAATTAGCTGTTACCACTCAAGAAAGAGATCTTGGAGTCATTGTGGATAGTTCTCTGAAAACATCCACTCAACGTGCAGCTGCAGTCAAAAAAAGCAAACAGAATGTTGGGCATCATTAAGAAAGGGATATATCATATTGCCTCGATATAAATAAGAAAATATCATATTGCCTCTGTATAAATCCATGGTATGCCCACATTTTGAATACTGCATGCTCCATCTCTAAAAAGATCTATTGGAATTGGAAAAAGTTCAGAAAAGGGGAACAAAATTGATTAGGGGTATGGAACAGCTTCCATATAAGGAGAGATTAATAGGACTGGGACTTTTCAGCTTGGAAAAGAGACGACTAAGGTGGGATATGATAGAGGTCTATAAAATTATGACCGGTATGAAGAAAGTAAATAAGGAAGTGCTATTTACTTCTCATAACACACAACTAGGGGTCACCAAATGAAATTAATAGGCAGCGGGTTTAAAACAAAAGGAAGTATTTTTTTCACACAATGCAGTCAACCTCTGGAACTCTTGTGAGAGGATGTTGTGAAAGCCAAGACTATAATAGGACTCAAAAAGGAAATAGATACATTCATGGAGGATAGGTCCATCAGTGGATATTAGCCAGAATGGGCAGGGATGGTGTACCTAGCCTCTGTTTGCCAGAAGCTGGGCGACAGGGGATGGATCACTTGAAGATTACCTGTTCTGTTCATTCCCTCTGGGGCACCTGGCATTGGCCACTTTCAGAAGATAGGATATTGGGCTAGATGGACCTTTATTCTGACCCGCTATGCCAGTTTTTAAGTTGTTATAGCTGGTTGTGTAGTTACATACTTCTGAAATGTTCTGACCTGAGTAGAAAGTAAAGGTAGTTCTTTGAGTGTTGGTCTCTGTGTGTTTTCCACACATAGGTACGCATGTGCTCCATGCACCTGAGACTGGAGATTTCTAGCAAATAGTGTCCATTGGTCTGCAGCTGCACATTTGCCCTCTTTGTGCTCTGAATGGAGGATGCAGGCGGTGTCACAGACCAATGTCTCTCCAATTCCTTCATATTGATGTATGGCCTGAGTCAGAATCCTCTCTGTCCCTCCATGTTTCTTCTTCTTCAGAACCTGGAAATATAATTGTTCATAGTTTTTAGTGTAGTTAGTTAAAATTTTAGTGTCATAATATAATAAGTGTAGCTTAATTTCTCTTCATCTTGGGGAGCCTCTCCCCAAAGATTATACCCAGATTCCCAGGGTTTAAGAACTCTATCTCCTGCCTCTGCTTTTTCTCCATGAGTGAAGAAAATCAGTGCTACTTTGATTGCCTTGGAGAGGCTCACATATCCGCTATGTACAGCATCTGCTGTTCCTTTCCTCCTTGAACCCGTGAGGGACAAGAGCTTACATTGAGGAAACGTCTCATAACCTTCTCAGAACCAGGCCAGGGAGACCCCCTATATATCAGCCTCAGGCAATGAGCAGCACCCCTCCGAGAATTAGCTCAGGAGCTGAGGCCAGAGCTTCTAAGCCTAAGGAATCATTCACTAAGGCTTTTCATGAGAATAAACGGCACTCTCACAAATGCAAGGACAGATCTTTCCTTCCAGGTCTGCCTTTAAAAAAGGGATCCCTCTCTGATTCCATCCAAGTCAGGTGAGTCCTTATGTGTGGATCCTAAGTATTTAGGTCTGCTACCAGAACATGAGAGTAAGGCACAAAGGAGAAAGAATCCGCCAGTACTTATTAAGGCTCTGGTTCACAAGCCAAAGGATCAGCACCCACTGATGCAATGTAAGAATTGCAGGCTAAACTCTTCTACGGTATGGAACCACCCCAGAAAGGTCCACCATAACTACGGATGTGCCGGATCCATGAGTCCAGGCCACTGGAACACTTCACACTCTGGGATGAACTGAAACCTATACCATCTCCCCAGAGGATATCATCAGCCATCCCTACCCTCAATGTCTTCTCCTTTCACAACCAGCCCTCCTGAGGGACATAGAATATTAGGGTTGGAAGAGACTTCAGGAGGCATCTAGTCCAATCCGCTGCTCAAAGCAGGACCAACACCAACTAAATCATCCCAGCCAGGGCTTTGTCAAGCTGGGCCTTAAAAACCATTAAGGATGGAGATTCCACCACCTCCATTCCAGTGCTTCACCATCCTCCTAATGAAATAATGTTTTCTAATATCCAACCTAGACCTCCCCAGCTGCAACTTGAGACCACTGCTGCTTCTTCTGTCATCTGCCACCACTGAGAACAGCCTAGCTCCATCCTCTTTGGAACCCCCCCTTCAAATAGTTGAAGGCTGCTATCAAATTTCCCCTCGCTCTTTTCTTCTCCAGACTAAATAATCCCAGTTCCCTCAGCCTCTCCTCGTAAGTCATGTGCCCCAGCCCCCTAATCATTTTCGTTGCCCTCCGCTGGACTCTCTCCAATTTGTCCGCATCCATTCTGTAGTGGGGAGACCAAAACTGGACACAATATTCCAGGTGTGGCCTCACCAGTACTGAATAGAGGGAAATAATCACTTCCTTTGAGCCCTGGCAATGCTCCTACTAATAAAGTCCGAAATGCCATTGGCCTTGGCAACAAGGGCACACTGCTGACTCAGATCCAGCTTCTCATCCACTGTAATCCCCAGGTCCTTTTCTGCAGAACTGCTGCTTAGCCAGTCGGTCCCCAGCCTGTAGCGGTGCATGGGATTATTCCTTCCTAAGTGCAGGACTCTGCACTTGTCCTTGTTGAACCTCATCTGATTTCTTTCGGCCCAAACCTCCAATTTGTCTACGTCACTCTGGACCCTATCCCTACCCTCCAGCATATCTGCCTCTTTGCCCCAGCTTAGTGTCATCTGCGAACTTGCTGAGGGTGCAGTTCATCCAGATCATTAATAAAGATGTTGAACAAAACCGACCTCTGGGGCACTCCACTTGATACCAGCTGCCAACTAGACATTGAGCCGTTGATCACTACCTGTTGAGCCTGACAATCTATCCAGCTTTTCATCCACCTTATAGTTCATTCTTTCACTTGCTGACAAGAATACTGCGGGAGACTGTATCAAAAGCTTTGCTAAAGTCAAGATATATCACATCCACCACTTTCCCCATATCCACAGAGCCAGTTATCTCATCATAGAAGGCAATAAGGTTGGTCAGGCATGACTTGCCCTTGCTGAATCCATGTTGACTGTTCCTGATCACCTTCCTCCAAGTGCTTCAAAATGGATTCCTTGAGGACCTGCTCCATGATTTTGCTGGGGACTGAAGTGAGGCTGACAGGTCTGTAGTTCCTCGGGTTCTCTTTCTTCCCTTTTTAAAATATGGGCACTATATATACCTTTTTCCAATTGTCTGAGACCTCCCCCGATTGCCACAAGTTTTCAAAGATAATGGCCAATGGCTCTGCAATCACATCAGCCAGCTCCCTCAGCACCCTTGGACTTGTGCATGTTCAGCTTGTCTAAATAGTCCTTAGCCTATTCTTTCACTACTGAGGGCTGCTCACCTCCCCCCACCATACTGTGTTACCCAGTGCAGCAGTCTGGGAGTTGACCTTGTCTGTGAAAACCGAGGCAAAAAAAGCATTGAGTACTTCAGCTTTTTCTACATCATCTGTCACTATATTGTGTCCCCCATTCAGTAAGGGTCCCACACTTTCCCTGACCACTTTATTGTTGCTAACATACCTGTAGAAACCCTTCTTGTTACTCTTCACATCCCTTGATAGCTGCAACTCCAATTAGCACTGGAGGAAGAAACATCTTGGCACTGGAGAAAGAAACCACCTTAAGGAGATAGGGATGTCCTCTCCTGTTCATAATCCAGAGCACGTGTTGTCTCTGTCTGTATTCCACTACCTGCCCTCCTCCATCTCTTCTTCAGCTCTTTCTGATTCACGGTAAGATGAGGAAGTGGAGAGCATTGGTTTGCACTTCCTCTTATACCCTTGCTTTGGAGCCCAAGGAGGGCAGTTGTGGAGGTGAGGACCAATTGGCACTACTTGCTAGAAATCTCCAGTCTCAGGTGCCTGGAGCACGTGTACTCACGTGTGGAATACAGATAGGGGACATGAATCTTAAAGAATCTCCAGTTACAGATGTTCATATTTATTTCAGGGATTCATTAAAATGGGAGAAGCAGCAAAGAGTCCTGTGGCACCTTACAGACTAACAGATGTATTGGAGCATAAGCTTTTGTGGGTGAATACCCACTTCGTCAGATGCATGTCAGGTATTCACTCACGAAAACTCACGCTCCAATTAGTCTGTTAGTCTATAAGGTGCTGTTTTTACAGATCCAGACTAATATGGCTACCCCTCTGATAATTAAAATGGTCATAAGTAATCCTTTTTGAGTTATGATTTATTTTGTAAACTGGTAATATGAGATTCTTGCACATGCTGAGCTACCTTCCAACCTCTTGACTGGCACATCATTGGCAATAGATCTGAACATTCTTTTAATTTTTAAGTAGTGTTTTTGTGAGGACAGCTGTAGAAGCTGTTGTTTGATAGATATCTTCCTGACTCCCTTTCACCTCTTTGCTCACCCTTCCTGCCATTTTCCCTCCACTCCCCACACACCAAATAAATAAGTATTGGAATACAGTTAAGAAAAGAAGAACTGGCGCTTGCAAGCTGTATGTCCGTCATCCTGCCGATCACTCTGCTTGTACAACATACTCCCCTACCCTTAGCCCCCCCCTTTTTGTCATTTTAGCTTGTAAGTCCTTTGGGGGTAACATCGTGGCACCAATCCTGTTTAGGCTAGTCATAGTCCATAAAACACCAAAGAAAAAAAATCCACACTTTTCCAGCCATATGTTTTTGGAGGGTCAAGGAGATCTGTGTGAGCATTAAAGGGGTTGCTGCCTCTTTAGCTCAGCAAGTCATCAGTTTCTGGAAAGATAATATCAGTCACAATGGGGAATTACTTTCTGTCCTTGTATTGTGCGAAAAAAGGAGAGCGGAGTGGACCCTGCCCTCATTTTTGTTTGTTTGTTTGTTTTTAGTTTTTTATTTCTTGTGATGACTTACTTTCAGATTCAGTTAGTTTGGCTCCTGCTTGCATTTCTGCTTTCTTCTTGTAGTTTTCAACTTGTCGCCAACCAGGATATATGCTCAGGAGCCAGCAGGAAGTATCAGTATTATTTCATAGTAATTATTCCTTTGGTAAGATGAGACATGCAATGTTAGATCGAGCTTTTCATATATGCCATTGATACAAGAGGAAAATGTCTGGTGATAGGAAACAGTGTAAGAGGGTTTCTTGGCACTACCTGTGTTAGTAGTCTCCTTTTTCAGTTGGAGAAATCCTCTCCCTTTAAGGGCTGGTCCATGTTACCGCTTAAGTCGATGTAACTTACGTTGCTCAGTGATGTGAAAAAGACACACAGCCCCGAGCAAAGTTAGTTACATTGACCTAAGTGCTGTCCACACTGGTGCTATGTCGGTGGGAGATGCTTTCCTGCCGACATAGCTTCTGCCTCTTGCAGATGTGAGGTAATTACATCAACGGAAAAGCGCTCCTCTGTCAGCAAAGCTTGTCTTTACCAGAAGTGCTACAGTGGCACATCTGTGCCAAGATAGCCCTTGAGTGCAGACTTGCCATAACTGGTCAGGGAATATGTGTAGTATCTTTTGGAAAGAACTCGTTTTATCAGTTCTTTCCCCTGAGTGTACTGTAGCTTGAGTGTACTGTAATCTTTTTCCTATTGTTTGATATTGCTGTATGCAGAATATAATACCATTTTGTGGATGAGTCCATTCAGGAGATTAGATATTGGGCTATTGAGGGCCATATGGGTACCTAAAAAAATGGATAGACTCATGTATAACACAGTATAAAGTGAAATGTCAGAGAAGATGAAGCTCTGGTGTCTGCTTTGTGGTGCTGGTTCTTTTAATTTCAAAACAAAGCAAAAAAAGTAGAAGAATTTTGAGAGAGTGAATCTGTTGAATAGCAGAGAAAGATTGTACTGGGCTTTATCATACTGTGATTTGAAGTCTGAGAGTGTTCCCAGTGACTTCACTGGGAGCAGGAGCAAGTCTTATTCAATTTTTAGCTACATGATTAGTAGTCAGCTTAAAAAGTCTATCCAAATCTTGAATCTTTTTTGTTTTTCATTTAACAGCCTACTATTTCATCATTATAAACCAACCTCATTTATTTTTGCTTATCCTTATTGATAATTTGAAGTAATGAGAATGCATGCAGTTTTACACTATATTACTGCTAAGATTTTGTAACAGAATTGATGAATTTTTGGTCAAAGGCAGCATTTGATGGGCTGTTTAGATAAAGGCCTGGAAAAGGAAGGGTTATCTACAACTTGAGCGAGTTTATTATGGCTTAGTGATTTGCTGATTGATTTAGTTTGCTGTCAGTTAGGGCTCTCTTAATGTCAGTTTTCTTTGCATAATGCCTTGAAATAAAGACTGATGAAGTTTCTCAGATTGATGCCACTTACATAAACTGACCCCGATTTGCCCTGTTCTGCATGACAATTTAAGTGACAGCAGTTAGAGGAAATATAGCAATGAATATGCAACTTAAGGATTAAGGAAAACTCAAGTAAACCTTTCAGAATGTAAAACTAGGCATAAAAGCTAGAAGCTGTTCTGTTAATTCCACAGTTGTCTTGTGTTTAAGAAATAGGCTGATGATGTGTCCCAAGTGGCGTACTGATGAAGTGAAATTGAAAGAGAAAAGTTTAGGAAGGATTAAAAATTAAATGATATATTTTTGAGTTATACTAAATTTTCTCTTGTCTTTATCCTATTTGAAAGTGCAGTTCTAGAGTGTGTGTTTTGTAAATATGTGAATTTCAGATGCATGAAGTCTTATCATTTGAAATGCATCTGTTCTCTTCTTGTACTCCCATATTGCATGTGTAACTTAAACTGTTGTCTTGGTTATTGGGTGTGACATACCGGAGTACAATCCAGACCAGTGGGGACCTGTCACCTCTGCCTTGTAACCTGGGATGCTCTGTAATGCCTTGCTGTTGTAGCCTCCAACCTGGACTGCTTACAGCCAGCCGCCAGCTTTCAGGTCTCTTTTAGATGTGTTTTGTGTGTAATTGCAGCCTGCCATTTACATCCTGGCTCTCACTAGCCTTGGTTATACTGCAGGGTGATCCCAACACACTCCATATTTCCCCCCAGAAATGTTTCCTGTATTGCACTGCCATTTCCTGGACTGTCCAAATATATTAAGACCATTATTCCTTTAAGTGAATAATATACACTAGTTTGTTATCCTAAGTACTGTTGCCCAGCTACCTTAACTTAAACACACTGGATTAGATAAAACAATAAAACAAGTTTATTAACTACAGAGAGATTCTAAACGAGTACAAATAAGGCATAACAGTTAGAGGTGGTTACAAGAAAAATAAATATAAAATGCTTTCTGGTATCTAGCTTAACAAACTATATTAGAATCCAGCAAAGCTTCTCACCACATGCTTATAACATCATTACTGATCAAACTCTTCAGGTCAGGACCTTCTCTGGTCCACCAGAGTCCAACAGCTGTGTCCTTTGTCTTCTCAAGTGCAGCAGATGAGGTCAGCGAGGGGACAGAAAGGGGTGTTTGGGGTGTTTGCCCCTCCTTTTTATAGTGTCAGTTCCTCACTGAAAATCATTTCCAGCTAAGATCCAAGAGATATGGGGTCTGGTGCAGGAAGGAAACCTTGTTGTTTCTTTGCTAAGATGCTGATCTCTTTGTCCCTGCCTCCCATTCTTGCCAAAGAATGGCCACTTGATATGACTGTTTACTGCTTAAATGTAAATCAAGGCACCAGAGCCGGCTCCAGGCATAAGTGCAGGAAGCAAGTGCTTGGGACGGCCAATGGAGAGGGGCAGCACGTACGGCTCTTTGGTGGCAATTCAGCTGCAGGTCCCTCACTCTATCTCGGAGGGAACGACCTGCTGCTGAAGTGCCGCCGATCACAGCTTTTTTATGGCGGCTCTTTTTTTTTTAACCGCAGAAACGCTGGAGCCAGCCCTGCAAGGCACACAGATTACTTTGTTTAGGACAGACCTTCTGATTTCTGCCTGAGCAGGGCTGTGGGTTTGGAACACATGTTGTTAACATCATACAGGGGAATCTTATAACTTCACATATAATGTTGCTACCTATATTTCATCATAATTGACCTGCAAGTTATGAGTTTTTAAATGATACCTTGCAAGGCATACATTGCACAAAGATTATTACAATAGTGTATAGGATGTAAACACAGGGTTGCATGCGTATGTTTAACCTGTTGTCTTGCTTATTGGGTTACCAAATTGATTAATGGATAGTGGAACATGCTGCTAAAGAGTTACAATAGTCAAGTCCAAACACTGTTTACTGAACTGAAAACAGCATCAGTTTTTAGGGTTCAAAATTTCCATTGCTTTTCAGGGCAAGTATATTTTGAGTGGGGCAGGGGCACGCGCTTTTGAAAAGTATGGGTGTGGTACCTGAGTTTGTGTTATTGAGAGAGAAAGGCAAGGGTGACAGTCAAAGCAGAAACCACCAAGATTGGGAAGGGGGAGAGAAGAAGCATCTAACAGATAGGTGGATGAATGGAATAATTTTATGAGTCTGAATGATTAGGGATACGTATCAAATATCAAGTTAGCCTGTAGATGGGTGGGACTTTCATAGGTTCAGATAAACATTCAATCCAAACCTCCCTCCTTTTTTTGCCCTGGGAAACTGACAAACCCCTTCTCAAAGTAGAAAAATATTTAAGAACGTTTTTCAAAAACTCTCTCAAGACATAGGTGACCTGTCCACACTAGCTAGATGCTGCCAGAACAAAAACATTGACTAGAACTCTCTTTAAAACTGGTTGTCTAAAACAATTTCAGAGTAGAGTCAGTTTCCCAGTGAGAAATTTTTCTGCTTGAGACATATAATGTGTGTTAGACAGTGCAACAGAATGAGAACTGTTTATACAATTCCATTTAAAAAATATATTGAATATATTCAGGTTGCATGATTAAGCATTCAAAGCACTTAATTCTGGCCCATTCATTGTAGGCATATGCTTTATGGTAGGCTCTTTACTTATGAGGTCACATTCTGTAATCTCTAGTAAATACAATATCATCTTTTTTTCCTACATTAGATACACATGTATCACCTTGTACCTTTTTTCTTTCTTATCTGTTTACACAAACTGCTTTGTCAAAATAATCCTGATTAAACTTGAGTTAGAGTTTTATATAAACTCTCTGTGGTATTTATGTAAATAATTTTGTCAGCCCCTTATTCTTGTACTGGTAATTTTTTTCAGCCATCAGCACAGTTTTTATTTGGCACTGCAGTCGGAGTTAGATCAGGCTCTAAACTACTAAGCTAACGTACCTGTGCGCACATACATTTTGCTGTATTTCTTAGGTGTACATCACTTAACCATGAAGCTGACTTAACAGCAAAGTAACATACTCCCAGTACCTTTAGGCTCTTACGGAGTCTTGCTGCTCCTTCCCCCACAATATCTTGGAAATCTAATATTAATTTCCCCATTTTGCTCCCTTCTGATCATTCCAAAACGTAGTCTCTAAAATTGTCTTCCTTGGCAGTTCATCAGGCAATATCATTCCCTCTTCAAGTCACTTCATTAGCTTTCCCTTCCCCACCATATCAAGTTTAATCAGCTCATCTGCCCCTTAAAAGCCCAGTCTAAATATCTAAATCTCTGTAGTTTCTTATTGTGTTCCCTCAGTGGTGTTAGTCTTGGGGTGTCTTCATTTTCTCCTCCCACTCCATCTTCATGCCCTCTTCATGATGCTCCCCGATTCATGGAATGACTTTCCAATACCGTGCCCTTCTTTTGCTGACACACAAGCCTTCCAAAGACTTCCTTTCTCCATGAGACCCATAAATACTAACCCACAGTAAAATGATCAATATTGCTTAAGAGGAAAAGAGAAAGAAAATGGGAGAGAGGAGGAAGGGAATAGTTTTAACAGCTTCCTCTGTGTCTGTTTCTTAAACTGTAAGCCGTCTGGGGCAATGACTGCCTTTATTTTTCATCTTGTACGCTACCACGCATAAATAATGAAAATAATATTCCATGCATCAGCAAGATCCTCCTCCTAAAATGATAGCTTGCTTCAATAGTTAGAAGAAAGTTTGGAGTCCCCAGAGCCTGAACTTATCAACAAACTCCCCCCTAATGGTCTTAATTTATAAATTATTTTCTATTGGATCAATAGTTATTCTTTATAATAATTTCCATGACTATTGTTTTATGCCCATTTGCTGTGGTTTCCAGAAGAAGCACTTTCCCTTCAGTCTCTGTCAATTTCAATGCTCTCTTTTCAGTTTTCTTGTAGGAAGTCATGTCATTACCTCTGACAGAGAATATAGCCTTTTATTTCAAGCTTCCTTCCCTTGGGCTATCCTCCGAGACCTTTGGGGGAACATAATTGTTATCGGAACAAAGGGGATAGAGGTAGGCCCCAAGTGTGGCCCTGAGTCAGCTTTGGTTGAAAAAAGTTGTAACAGGACTGGTTTGATTTTTGGCACATTTAAATTGTACGTGCCACGGTTGAATGGAGCCCAACAAAAAGTTTACTGTTGAAACAAGATACCAGGAGAACAGATCATTAAAAAAGTGCCAAACAGCTGCAAAAGTGCAATTTTGCTGAATGTTGTCTCCCATGAGGCCTTTTCTGATGCCTGAGAAGCTGCTATATTTACATCTTCTACTGATGTTGCCACTAGACATTTTGGGCGATGGGACAAAGCAGCCAGAGTGAATTTTCAAATGCTAAAATGAGGGGGGAAATTAATCCCTCTACCCACAAAAACAGCCTCCACAGGCTTCTAATAAATATCATAAAATCACTCGGGGTTGGCCTTCTCAAAGCCAAAATTAATTGGTATATGTTTGTTTTTGTGAACCTGTTAAACTAATCTTATTTATGTAATATTAGGGCCAGACATAAACTAGGGTTGCAGTAATAAAAGGCATACTATACGTTATCCATTAAACACACAGAACTCCTATCTTCTGAGTTTTATTTTCACACATCAGCCAAACTTCACACTATACATAAAATTTGTAGTCTCTTCAGATTTTTATCTAAGTGCTTTGTTATACTAAAGTTAGGCTCTCATTCTTCTGCAGTCCATTTATTATTCTTTCTTTTGTTCTTTTTATCTCTATATATTGCCTTTAGGTACATTTTACTACCTACTAATATTCTTTTTAGTTCAGGATTTTCTGAAGGGGGAAACCTAACAGGGGAATGTTAATTTTGATTTTTCTTTTTTTCATACTTGAAAAATAAAGATGCAATATGTGAAATACTTGGTTCCTGATTTTTTTGACTGCTGTATTATACGGTACACATTTGAGGCTTATGCTGCCTGTCTGGTCTGTTTATGACACATTCTTTGATTTGCATTAGCTCATAATAGATTGCCTATGGTTATTTACTTCCTTCCCTTTCCTTTCTTCTAAATGGGAGATAAAATCATCTCTAGGTATGTAATTGCTGTACACTCAGCTGGTGTAAATGAAATGGAAGTCAGTAGCACTACACTGATTTACAGGCTGAGGATCTGGTCCTTTATGCAGTTTGTTTTACGTTTGGTATTTATTGGCAGCTATGAAGGCATTGAATAATATTTTAATCTTTTTTTATCTGCAAATCAAAACACAGAAAGTACAACTGCAGAAAAAATTAGTTCTTGTTGGATTGTTTTTACTCTCACTAGGTTACATTAACCTAATAATCGGGAAAAGGGTATCCCACTGACAGAGTATTTCCACATGGAATAAATAACTGATTTTCCTTTCCTCATGAAGTATAATAAATACATTAGTACTTTGACAAGAAATCATTTAATAATTTGTGCACTCTGATCTATGTGTTTCCTAAAATATTTTTCCACCAGAGTTTTCAACTTGGTAATACTTTGAGTGACCTTTGATCTAGTTAATTAAATTTAAAGGATATGCTTTAGCCCTCATTTTGTACTTTAATCTTCATGTCTCTTGACCATTGCTGCATAATTTATCAGTGTCAGCTAACAGAATGCCATATTTTACTATACTTTATAAAAAAAATTCCCAAAGATTAGTCTTCTAGCTGACAAATTTCTAGCTAATAATATAATGAAAAAGATATTTACAAGCATAATATTGCACTGTACATCTTAGAATTGCTGTTTCTGAATAACAGTGAGCACACAGAGATGATCAGGCAGTCATATCACTGAAGGGAGGGAATATATCTATAATTTCTGCATGTGCTGTAGTAAGGGGCTTCCTGTGAAAACTCTTATTCTATTCTAAGGTTGACTGGAGGGGGACAATATATTGATTTTAAAATTGCACTTTTGCTCCATAGTTCATTCTGTTAAAAAAAAAATCATATAAGACTTGAAGTAGTTTGCCTCACTGGGAGTTTGTCAGAGTAAGGTGCTCAACTTCATAGATCTGTAACCCAAACCAGACTATTTGTGAGAAACTCTGTAGTACAAATAGGCCATCCTCAAACTTAGTAGTGTTTGAGCAGGGTTCAGCTTACTTATTAGGTTAAGTAGATTTTTTTTCTTCTTGTTTTTCCAGTGTTTTGTTATGTTTTTGACTAATCCTTACCTTTATCTGTTTTAATTTAAAACAGGTAGTGTCACCTGTCAATGTCCATTTTAACCAAAATTAGGAAAGTGGAAGGATAAGTACTATCTTATCTATCTCCCCACTCACATTGCCTCCATTGTCATAGTAACTGAGTGCATCACAGACATTAACGCATTTATTCTCACAATGCCCCCTTTTACTGATTGGGAATAGACGCAAAAAGAAATTAAGAATAACATATTCAAAGGTACCTAAGTCCCATTTTCAAAAGTAATTTAAGGCTGGGTGTTTAAAAGTATTTAGGCATCTAAAGATGCAGATAGGCACCTTGTGAACTTTTCAAAATACCTGGAACCTAACTCCCTTTACAATCAATGGGAGTTTAGGCACCTAGACACTTTGGCAAATCCCACTCGCCATCCACCTGCATCTTTAAGCACCTAAAGATATTTAAAAATCTGGCCTTTAGGCTCTTAAGTTTCATTGAACATCACATATTAAAAATGAGATTTAAGTTCTTAACGTTTACCCCAGTCCATCACCTTAATTGCAAGACCTTTCTCCATGCTACTCTCTTCAGTACCCTTTTTGTGTCATTAGTTGCAGCCAGTTTAGCATGTTGCCTTTCTGTTTTCATGAAGCTGACAGGTCTTGAGCAGCAGTGTTGGAACATGGGTATGTTCTCATAGTGATAACTCCTTTTGGCATTATAATATGCTTCTGCCATGTCAATAGCACTAAAAGATATATGATTTAAAAAAATAACTACATCTCCTATGAAATGGAAGCATAGAGGAGGGAAAAGGAAGGGGACTCTGACTACTTACTCTGAACTAACCAAAAAAAGGAATTCATTACCATTTCTGCTGTAAAATTGGCAGTACTATGCGAGTTTCAGCCTTTATTAACTCACATCCTATATTCCAGCTGCCTTTTTTAATGTTTAAAATTAACATTCTTCAACCCTCAGAATTGCTGTGGCCTCTTTAGCTAAGTCTTCTGCCCCACTGACATTCCTACAATACTCGTCAGTCTGAAAGGGGTTTTAGCTTTTAAAGTGAATGTGTGAAAATATATGTGTGGGTTGCAAAAATTGCTTCCTATAGTATTCAGGGATCACTATGACTGGCTTTTCTGAATGAAAATCAATGTCTAATATGTATTTTAAAAATCATTCTTACTTGTAATGAAAGATGATTTGTTACTTATTTCAGATGTTCTATTCCCAGTTTGCATGTCACGCTATTACCAGTGTATTCAAAAAACAGAAGGGCTAACTAAAATTTGGTTCCCACAGACATGTCTGAATGTCAAATTTAGTGCTATAAAAATATATCCGGAAGGCTACAAAAGTATCTGTACTTGTCATTGTTGTATCTGTTTTTTTTAAAATCTGGCATGCTGGTGGAAGCAGGGGGCTGTGAAGCTCTGTTTCTGGAAGATACCTGATCTCCAATTCTGTTAACAACACTGTTGATCAGTGAATAAACCTTATTTGTAGAGTGATTGCAGATGTTATTTCTGTAGTATACAAATAAGGATAAAAACAAAAAATGTTAAATTCGAATAGAAACGAGTGAAATCACTGTTTGACCAACTTTAAAATGAGCAAATAGGAAAGATTTCTCCCTCTCCCACCAACGGTTCAAATAAGGGATGCTTAGGTACTGTAGGAAGCAATGTTCGTGACTCTCCATGTGATTTTGTTTGTGTTGACTCAACAATATATCAGTGTCTTGATTGATACTAAGCACATTTTACTGCTAGGGGTGCTGTCTTCCAGATTAGATTTACAATTGATGTTCTGGATATTTGTTACTGAAGATCTGCTGGTACCTTTCGGAGGCGTAGAGGATGTTGACTCCCGTGTCCTGATGATTTCAAATCTAGGCTGCCCTGTCAAAATTCCTCTGGGAGTTCAAACCTCCTTAAGGTTGCATAAATGTTTCCATTCCAGCTGCTTGTGTTTTGTTTGTGAAATTTCTGCCTTTCAATCTGGGTATTGTTTTTTTTTCCCCTGAAAGTTTGAGCATAAGAAGAGTTGAGAGGAAAATACACTATCCCTGTGATTTAAAAAATAAATAAGTCTTTCCAACCTTTTAAAACTGAAACAGCTGGGGTTAGAAAGGTCATGGTTGATAAGAAAATGGTGAAATGGGGTGCACAGCACCTTTTCAGTAGGGGCTTCAATAACACCTTGATTCTACAATTTCGTATACATGGGCAGAGCCCTGTTTTCACTAATGGGACTACATTGGCAAAAGGGTGCACCTGCACATGTGAGCTAGCAGGATCAGGTCCTCAACTCAAAGGGTGGGCAGCTAAGAAAAGTCAGTCTCCACATTTTAATTTTAGTTGTGACCTTAAATATGTACTTCAGGTATGCATGCTTGCAATTCACATATTGGTGACTAAATAGTTACAGAAATGGAGTTTTATTTCAAAGAAAAGTCAGCAAATACCAGAGTCCAAATTGCACCTGCAGCCTAAACCCTGTTCCCTTCTGTGTATTCATCTGTAAGTTACACAACAGCATACAAATTTCTCAAATAATAGAATGGGGCAAGATTTTTTCTCTGCATCTTGAGATACACGTTTAGCATCTTGAAATATATTTTCAATTTGATATACTTAATCTTATTGTCATTATCGTAAAAGTTGAGAGTATAATATATTGAAGGACTCTATCTTAATACTTATATAGAAAGGGTCAGAGTTAAGATGGGCATGTAACCTCAGCTTTGAGATTTCCTGATTTATGAGTGCTCAGTCACAGGCCCTGTTGCATCAAGGTACTTCAGCACATGCCTAAATTTAAGCCCATGTGCAATCTCATTCAGGTGAAGCATCATAGTGTTTTGTATGGAACATACTATTCTTTGTTTTGTTCTAAACCATTGTGTAATATTTTTTGTAAATGGCTGCCACATTCTACTCAAGATACGGATGCATTTGGTAGGTATCAACAAAGGCAAGCCCTTACGCTGGCTTGGATATCTTTCCTGGAGTGAGGCCATAATGTGTAAAGCACTTTGGGATTCTTCTTACTGAGAAAAGCTACCATATATGTGATGTAAGTAATTTATTAGTAATATTTGGCCGTATTCACCCCTGGTGTAATACATTTGACTTCAGCCCTGTTACTTTAATTTTGTTTTCACAAACAGTAGAAAATGTATAAAACAAAAACTTGAAAAAATCTTGGGAATTTCCTTTAGTGCTAATGAATTTATTTTAGCCTACAGATTTCATATTAACCTTAAAGCTGTTCTTACATTAGAAAACTCACTACAGGTCACTTCAGAAGAGAGAACTGTAACCTATAAAATGTGATGAACCTGTTGTAAAGAAGAGCAATAATCTCAACTGTGTTATACTATTTAGGGTAGATCTAAAGTTACTAGGACTGCCCAATCATTTTTATTCTCTGTTGCTGTTAACTTTATTATCAGTCTGATCAATATTACACAGCTGGAACATTCTTCCGTATACACAAAGCACAATTATATTTTCCCAGCTATACTGTAAACAGGTTATTTACTTTAAGAGGTCTGGAAGGTTCCTTGATTTCTTTTGTTGCATGCCAAATTAAATCTGTGGGGTTTTTTTTTAATGTGAGTTGAGAGAGTGAGTGTCTCAGTTCAATCTGAAAATATGCATCTTTACCTCAAACTGTGTTTGAGGTAAACTTCTCTGCAGAGAGAAATTGACCTTACACTGAAACTTGTTTTTAAGTACAGTGAAAAATAGTGTCAGCTGTTGAATGCAGTGATCTGTATTTGAAAGTATCTCCTAATTAAAGTGCAGGGTTGTGTGCTTTCTGTAATGCTATCACCAATTTACAATATTGGTAGGGTTACATAAACCTTTGCTATGTCTTTTCATTGTTAAATACTGTTGCTGAACTTCAGAAAATCTTCCAACCTTTATTTTCTTTATTAATAAAAGTTAGTTAGTGTGATTCTATTAATAAATTTGGCTGTATGCAAGCTGGCATTTATGTAAGGTCCATGCGGTATTGATTATTTATTTTACTTTTTAAAGGCTCTGATTATAAGTTTTATGGATGTCTACCAACTCGCAAGCTCCAGAGTTGCTACACTAGAGAGAGAAATAGCATCTCATCGACATCACATTGCAGCCCTGAAATCAGAACTCCAAACAGCTTGTCTTCGTGAAAATGAAAGCTTGCAATCAGTAAGTCTGCTTTCCATAGTTTAATTTGATTTTATAATTTGGATATTCAGATTACTAGGCTGTATCTACTCTCACACTGTGTAGTTCTGATAGGAATGTGTGATCATATTTCTTCAATATAGCTACTTTCATATCACAGTTTAGCACAGTAATACAATATTACCAGTATAAAAATGCTATTGTGATGCTTGATACGTGGCTATGGGGAGGGTGGTGGATGGAGAGCAATGAGAGGATTAATTTTACTACAATGTCTTGTATAAAGATTTGTTCATTGTTGCCAAAGCTAAAAACACAGCGTCATGGCTTCTTTGTCTTTGGCAATGCAGCTGGCAGTTAGATTTTGGACCTGAAACATACGATTGTCTATAGATGCAGCATATCCTATTAAGCCAG
Organism: Chelonoidis abingdonii; assembly: GCF_003597395.2. Taxonomy (NCBI): domain Eukaryota; kingdom Metazoa; phylum Chordata; order Testudines; family Testudinidae; genus Chelonoidis; species Chelonoidis abingdonii. The sequence goes on along the minus strand of NC_133774.1, from coordinate 109,003,006 downwards.
AATGTTATTAATTATGCGTATAACCAAAATGGTAATTAGAACATGTGATTATTCTCTGTAGACAGCTATACTTATTCATAATACATATCCAGTGAAAGAGAAATATTATGATTAATGATCTATAAAGTTAAAATCCTATTTCAAGAATCATTTGATGTCTAAAATATTGTTGTCCATGACAAAATTTGGGTTAATTTAAGGCTAATAAGGTGATTCTCCAGATCTGAAAACTGTCTTTAGGGGGATTATTGAATGCAGATATATTTGTGTCACACAGGCATCAGGCAGACATATAAACTGTCACAAATATGTAGCTAAATATGTCTTTAGTGAGATTATGTAGGTAATTTGCATATAATTAATACTTTTTTTCCAATTCTTTCTTTCTTTTTCCTTATTGTATAAAGGGATGAGCGTTTTTTTGTCTTGGGTTTTTTCTTTCTCCCTTTTCACTCTGGATACAGCAAAGGATAGTAAGGAAAACCGAGGTAATATTTTACACTGAGTGTCAAGTAGGAAGAGGGGAGTCGTTAAAACAAACCAAGTAAACATATCAGCAAAGCATTATTCAGGGACTGTGCTTGTGACTTTGGTTGGCTCCATAAGAGCTTGCATTAATTTCTCATTGACTCATTTCTACATTGGATCAGCACAGAGGGAGATATTTCCCTCGGTGCTGAACTTAAACTTTAAGATCTTTGGATGAAAGGTTGAATGTGTGATCTAATGATATCACATAAGTGCAAAGCTGTGTGGATACATTTGTGGCTCTAAACATCCTAAGAGGCCTATTGAAATTGTTTCTTTCCTTTTCCAACTAATTTTCCTTTATCTTTTTGGTACTACTAGGTTTACATGTGTACTGCTGAGCTGCTTCAGCCTTACTAGGTTGCTTTTTTGTCTTTTTATTATTGAGGGTTTCAGTCAAGATGACCACTTGTGTAGCTAAGAGTGAGAAGCCTGCCAAGATTACTGCAGTGAGGTTTGCTTGCCTTTGGATATAGAGAGTTTTTAGTTAAGATTATGCTATTACAGTTTTTGAAACACTATTCTATGGTTTGAAATGGCACTATAAAAAGCTATGATGCCTCTGATTAAACTTAACTCTTATTGTAAATTATATAATTCTATATACGTCATCAGTGCAAAAACTATGTTGTTATTGTCTGTCATTTGTATGGCAGTGGCATCCGTGGGCTCCAATCACAGATCAGGACCTTATTATGCTAGGTGCTACACAAACAAAAAAGACAACCCCTCTCCCTGGGAGTTTTCAGTCTACTGATAGCCTAAGTATAAGTATTAATGCAAAATTGTGGTTTAGAATTTAAACATAACAAAGACAGGAGATTCAAAGTAATTTTTCCTGAAACACCTTAACTCAACACACTTGCATGTATGTAGTATTTTGTAATATTTGTATATTTTGTAAGCTCTATCCATTAATATTTGCAGTGATTTCAGAAAGCCTGAATTTTAACAAATGTAGCAGTCATAAATTTGAACTTTCAGGTTGTTCTGTGTTTTAATTTCTCAACCTTAACACTCCAATAAATTGGAGTGGGATGTTTTTGCATTGAATTTCCTTTCTTAGATTTTAATAAAAAGGCAGTGTGATTGCTTGCTGAAATAGATATATGGATAGATAGTACATGGGAGCTTTCCCCTGACATCCCAAAGGTAAGGAAGGGTAGGTCCAGTGGCCTATTCTTAGGCTAGCCGCTTTGGCCCGGTATTTCAGATTTCATGCATACTATATAGCACGAAACCACTCTATTCACGAAGTCTTGGAGCACACAATAGTGGAATTGAATGTGTGATCCAATAATATCACATTTAGCCCCCCCCCCCCCTGTACAAAACCTAAGATAGGAGGGCTTTTATCCAGAGAGATTATCCAGTGCATTAACCCCAGACCAACTGGTCAATAGCTCAAATAGTTTGCAACAGTTTTTCAGGGTGCAGAGCTTCATATGTGCTCAGTACAGTACACGCCAATCTGGAAACCACGCAAATATATAGTTTATTGCTAAAAATAATTGTTCCTGGGAAGTACACCATTCTGTTAGTGTCTAGTATTACTTAAAACGGTAATTACTAAATCAAGATTTCATCTCTCCATTCTTCTCTTATCCAAACCATCCCTGAGAGTTTTCAACTAAGGATGTTGGTTTTAACTTCATCCTTATTTTGGTATCTATTTTCTTCTTTGGCTTAACTACCACTTGGCTGTCTTTCACCTTGTGATAATGTACGCTTCTCCTCACCTCTAGTTCCAAGTAATATCTCACAGACATTTTCCATTGAACTTTGTTTGATCCTCTTTCTTCCACACTACTGGTCCTCACATGCTTAAGCAAATGTTACTTCTCTGCATAGATCTTCTTCTAAAACCGCTACACAGGTTCCCATCTTCTCCCTGTCTTTCTGCCAAGAGGGTTTGCTGATTATGCAAAAAAAAACTGACACCTTATGCGTGATCCATTTATCTGCATTTTCCAGCTGTGCTCTGAATCAACATCTCCTATCTCCACTCCACTTCCAGCCCGCATACTATTTTCTCTGGCAACGGACACATGGTTATCCTATATTGTTAGTTATATCCAGAGATTGTGGTTCATTCACATTCATGCAGAGTGGAATGTGATCAAAGTAGATAGAAGTCAGCTATCAATATTTGTTTTTGTGGGGGATAATGAGAGAGGAGCTCAATTATTTTGGCAAAGGTAGGAACAGGGAACATAATGGCAGAATGGTTCACAGACCTATACAAAAATATGAAGTCTGCCCCTACTAGTCCCTAAAGTATCTTAATCCTTTTTTCCCTTTCTTTCTCCTCTGTCTACTGTCTCCCAGGGTGATCTCATTTTCTCCCTGGTTTTTTGTCTCTCACATCTATGTTGATGATTCACAAATATTTTCTCAATCCCTGGCCATCCCTTTGTGCAGCCTGCATCTCTGCCTTTCTCTAATGCATTTTTCATTCTTGCAATCACCTAAAACTCAGTATGGCTAAAACAGTGCTTATTATTTTTCCTCTAGAGTCTCTTCTTATATCTTTTCTGCATCCTTCCACTTCCACTGTTTTATTGGGCTGCCTTTGCTTGCGAAGCTTGATTATTTTTGAGTCCTCTCTGTCCATTCTCCATCTTATCTATGCTCTCGTCACAATTCTGCTGCACCTTCCTTTATCAACCTTTTTTCTTGCCCTCCATCTCTTGGTACCAACAACATTATGAATAGTTGTGTAATAGTTATAGTAACTGCTGTCGTTTCAGAGATGATAGCCTCCCACTTCTGTTTTCCCCACCCAAAATGTATCTGTCAAGACCCTGTTCCTTTTTTCAGGACTAATCAGGTTGTCCCCTGCTGGATCACTTAGCTGTGTAAATGAGTGTAGCTCCATTTAAGTCAGTCAAAGCTACATGGACTTAGCCATCGTTGGATGTGGCCATCAGGTTTTAATAGATCATTGACTTTTAGAACAGAAAGACCACTATGCTCATCTAGTCCATCCTTATCGCATAATACAGGTGAGAAATATTCACCCAGTTATTTCTGTGCATGAACAGCTTCCAAGGACTGCATGCTACATTCTTGCCACAGTCTCTCTCCATGAAGTTCAAAGTCAATATCTCATAATACAAAGTTCGCCATAATTTCTCCCTGTCTTCTGCGCTTATCTCTTCTTATACCTACCCACTCCCTTAAGAAAGTTTAAGTGACTCTGAAAATTATTGCTTATAAAATGAAATATCCCGAATCAAATTATAACTAATGTAATGCACATTGAAAAACATAATCCCAACTATACATATAAAATGAAGGGGTCTAAATTACTTGTTACCAACTCAAGAAAGAGGTCTTGGAGTCATTGTGGATAGTCCTCTGAAAACATCCACTCAATGTTGTTGTTTATTATTAATGTGCAGCGACAGTCAAAAAGCAAACAGAATGTTGGGCATCATTAAGAAAGGGATAGATAATAAGACAGAAAATATCATATTTCCGCTGTATAAATCCACGGTACACCCACATCTTGAATACTGCGTGCAGATGTGGTCCAAAATCCAAAAAGATATATTGGAATTGGAAAAGGTTCAGAAAAGGGCAACAGAAACAATTAGGGGTATGGAATGGCTTCTGTATGAGGAGCAATTAATAAGACTGGGACTTTTCAACTTGGAAAAGAGACGACTGAGGGGGGATATGATTGAAATCTAGAAAACCATGACTGATGTGGAGATAGTAAATAAGGGTTATTTACGCCTTCTCATAACACAAGAACTAGGGGTCACCAAATGAAATTAATAGGCAGCAGGTTTTAAACAAACACAAGGAAGTATTTCTTCACACAACACACAGTCAACCTATGGAACTCTGCCCAAGGATGTTGTGAAGGCCAAGACTATAACAGGTTCAAAAAAGAACTAGATAAATTAAATGGAGGATAAGTCCATCAATGGCTATTAGCCAGGGTGGACAGGGATGGCGTCTTTAGCCTCTGTTTGCTAGAAGCTGGGAATGAGTGACAGGGAATGGATTACTTGATTACCTGTTCTGTTCATTCCCTTTGGGGCACCTGGCACTGGCCGCTATCGGAAGACAGGATTCTGGGCTAGATGGACCTTTGGTCTGACCCAGTATGGCCGTTTTTATGTTCTTATAACTATATAACATAATTTGTGACTCTGTGATGGTTTTATGTATTAAGACCCTGACTGAGGCATACAACTGGAAAAGGTATAATTTAAAATGTATTTAAATACAGTCTCATTACTTTCTTATGTCTTGTTCATTGGTATCTAGCTGTAGTACCAGAGTTTGGACTTTGCTTCAAGGTTTCCCATTAAATGAACTCTTGTTACTTTACAGTTACTTTAACAGTAGAGTTCCTTGATCCATTTTACTCCTTCAAACACATTAGCTTACTTGCATTTTCATTCTGAGTTAGAGTTAACAGTAGGCTTTGAACGGAGAGCTTTGAGTGCTGTACAGTAAAGTAGTGGCAAGTCATAAGCAAGTACTTCTTGGGTGCTTTGGGGCAGGAGCAACCATAGCTTTGGGCAACTCATGCCACCATAGATGTCCGTGGCAAGCATGTGAATCCATGGTAATATACCGCCAAATGAACGTCTCTTGTGAGTCCAGTACTGCAGTGAGCTGTTTTAGCGACATGGCGTTTGCCACTGTGCTTTCAAACACATTCTAGAAAGTGATGAAAAGCAATTTAGGGCAAAGTTTGTGTTACCTGTAAAGGATGGTATATTTATTCATATGATGTCAGTTCTCCAGAGCCTCTGACCTTCATAGCTTCCAGCCTTGTGCTTTTTGCACTGATGTCAGCATCCCGTGTTTTGTAGAAGTGAAAATATTTGAAAAATTTTAATAGTGATGACAGAAATTGGGAGCCACAGTTGTGGTGGGCCAGGTGATTGAGTGTTTCTCTGAACCTGAATGTGCTCACTGCACTCTGTGGCTTGCTCTGTTCTGCTGCATGGTTCAGGACAGGGCAAGTCAGTATACGAGATGAGATGGGCACCTGGTACAGCACCACAGTGCATCTACCTGGCTGAGGGCAGAAGCATTGAGTTAGGTGGCAGTGGTTATCCCTACTCCTCCTCCATCCCATTGGAGTCCAAATTATAGGGGGAAGGGAAGGAGACAGAAAGGGTAGAGAGAGAGAATAATGGACAGAGAAGATGGAGAAATGGGTGCAAAGGAAATGGAAATTTGGTGGGAATAAAAGGTGAGGCATAAGGAGCTCAACATATTCAGTTTATCAGAGAGAAGGTTGAGAGATGACTTGACACATGGAAAAGGCACCCGATAGTGTAGACAGCTGCAGCGGCATAGCAGCCAGCAAAAAGAGCTGCTAACAGGGGAGTTTCAGAGGGAGTTCTGTTGGAGGAGCAGGTTTTTGTAGTTTGTGGATTGTATTGTGTGTTGGAGGCTGCTAGGGTCGTGTGCTGACGAGATCGGCCTAGCCCTTGATTAGGGCGGGGCTTACACGATTTGGGGTCCTATAAATAGCCCAGTCAGGCAGTGCACAGACAGCCTGCAGCGCACAGCAGCCAGCACACAGAGCTGCTAACAGGGGAGTTCAGAGGGGTTTGTACAGGGGGGACTCGGTGCAGGGAGAGATAAGACAAGAGGAACCAACAGGCCTAGACGAATGGAGCGGGCGGTGGTCTGCCTGTGGCCTGGTGCTGTTGGGGGCCCGTTGCTGTGTTGTGTGGTTGGCTGCCAGGCACGAAGTGAGAAGGCCATGACTGATACAGAGTGACTGAAAGAACAGTTGAGGATGATCTGGTTGGAAGCTGCTGGCAATGTACATGATTCCGGACGGGTACCTGAAAGGCGTTACTCTGCATGAAGTGCCGCCTGATCGAGGCTGTAAGGAAGAAAAGATCGAGGATTGGAGATGCAGGTGGAAACTTTGGTTGCAGTTTAGAGGGGTTCAGCAGAGATGGAACACGAACGAGGGGCTGAAGGATAGCTCAGACAAGCAGATGGAGCAGGACACAGAATTCTGAGTGAGGTGGACTGTGGTTGAGGGAAATGTGGACGGTGGAAAGCATGTGACTAGAGAACCAGGCAGACGAAAAGACGGGGCCAGTGAAGAGAATAGAACTCAGGAACAGGTTGCAGAGTTGGATAATGAGAAGGGGCACAGCAGCTGCGTCGCTGAGGAGAGAGGCAAGGAAACTATGAGAAGAGCAGCTGTCCTGCGGTAAGGAGGGAAGGAGTCAATGGAAGGCAACACCAAATACTAGCCCAGGAGGATGCAAGGGTGAATAGGAATTCGAGAGGCTTACAGCGTGTGCAGGGGATAGGACCGAGAATCACACTGTCACAGGAAAAGAAGGTCTACGTGATTGAGACTCCCTTATCTGAGTAAGTAGACAGCGCGTAACTGACCTGATCGGAGAACTGAAGGGTGTGTCTTTCTGCTGGGCTGCTAAGATACCGATGTGGACCTGAGGCTTGAAAAGGTCCATAGCGGGAAGAGCGGGACCAAGAATCGCTATTGTCCTTTCATGTGGGAACGATGATATGGCTCAGATACTCGCTGTGGACGTGTATCAAGGGGGACTATCCAGCGATTGGTAAGACGCTAAGGAATCGGATTCCATGATCTTCAGTGGATTCTGACCTGGTCAGAGAAGGCGACAAGGTGTGACAAGCATCTATGGCGATTCACAGATGGCTCAGGCAGGGTGTCTAATAAGGAGGGCTGGGAATGTAACGGTCTTGTGGAGCATTACCGACAGACGACTGTTCATCTCTGGGATGGACTTCACTCTGAGTAAGGAGGGAAATATGATTCTAGGATGGAGGCTCGCCGAACGATTACAGAGCTTAACTAGAAGTTTGGGGGAGTGGTTTGGAGATGTCCAGATGCTCTCCACAGCAGATTTAGCCTTGAGAGGGAAGTAAACAAAGTAAGAGTGGATCAGTCTGTGAACAGAACAGATTAG
>NC_133774.1:108968619-108995425 GCF_003597395.2 Chelonoidis abingdonii | reverse complement strand
TTCCTCTGCAGCGTGGGGCATGGGTCACTTGCTGGTGAACTCTCTGCAGCTTGAGGTCTTCAAACCACAATTTGAAGACTTCAATATCTCGGACATAGGTTAGGGGTTGTACAGAAGTAGATGGCTAGGGTTCTGTGGCCTGCTTTGTGCAGGAGGTCAGACTAGATGATCATATTGGCTCTTCTGACCTATGAGTATATGAGTCTGCATAACCTTCGACAGGCGCACAGCTTTGCAATGAGATAATTACTATAATCAAACCTCATGCTTCAGCTGGTTGCCTACAGCGGTCAGGAAGGATTTCTTTCCCTAATGCACAATTGACTAGATGTATTCAGTAGAGGGGGAGGTGTGTTTTGCCTTGCTCCAAAGCATCATAGATTGGCCAGACTTGAAGATGGTACACTGGATAAGATGGAACAGTGCTGTGAGAGGTGCAGAGAATCCTTTTTTAAGATGCCTGGTTGGTGAGTCTTGCTGCTCAGAGTCTTACTAATTGGGGCTGGGGGAAACAATTTCCCCCGAAGTCAGAGTGGCAAGAAACTTATGGGGGTTTTTGCTTTGCTCTGTAGCATGGGACATTGTTCACCTGCTGAGATCATCTGTGTATAGCTCACTTAATCAATTCCCTGCCATTGCAAGAGCTTTGGTGTCATCTTAGTCTCTCCTGGTCTCTGCCTATGGCACACAGTTTTGTTTCCTGATGACTGAAATGTTTTTGTCTAACTAAATTATTTGAACTTAATATGCGAGTATCTAGGTGAAATTTAATAGCCTGTGATATACAGGTGGTCACACTTGGTGATCTGATGGTCCCTTCTGGTCTTGAACTCTGTGAAACTGAAAAATGTCAGAGGAAGGAGAGATGAGTGTGACCCTCAGGAGAGGAGAGAGGCAGATGAAGAATGGAGGAGGGAGTGGGGATTTCATCTTGTCCTTGGAAACAATAAAAGCTGTTGTTTTTTTGGATGTTTATGCTAACTGATGTTGAAACCCAAATCACTTTGGGTTCCCCCAACTTGCTGTTATTGTGGTTCTGTGTTATCTATACTTAATTATTATTTTTTGCACAGTTTGGGTGGTGGTGTGTATTAAGTTTTTGCAAAGATGGGTCAACATTATGAAACATCACATAGTGATGCAATATGCAGGGCAGAGAATACAGGTTTTTGATTAAGCAGGAGATGCAAGTTTGAAGAACAGTCTTGTCTGACAGCTATCTGTTTTAAAGACTCTGATAAACGATGCTTACTTTAAAAAATAAGCTAAATTTCGGTAGAATATTCACTCAGTCTTTCCATTTGGTGGACCAGCAGCCAGTCCCCAGACCCACCCCCCTTATGTGCAAAACCTTCCTTTAAAAAATTCATGTAACCTCGGAACAGCCACTTTCTTTACACTCCAATCTAGCTGCTTAAGGGCAGAGTGCATGTGCGTGTGTTTGTCTCTCTTGTTCTCTCTTTCTCCCTCGCCTCACCTGAATCGGTCAGTGTATCAGGATTATGGGATCTGTAGCTGCCAGTGCACGAATGGACTATGGCTTACACTGTTGAATTGTAATCATTTTTATTGTTCCCCCACCCCTCCTTATTTGGCCTTTTGATTTTGTATGTATGGAAGAAAGGCAGCCCATCTGTTTTAAAAATGCTGGCAGAATATGTCCCTCCTTGGTAAGTATGACTGCCATATCCTGTGCCTTGGAATGTACCTTGGCTGGCATATCAGAGAGAATTCTTCCAGGTGTCATTAAGCGTACACAGGTGGTGGCTGGAGCATCTGAAAACTCTTCTTATCTTTTCCACTACTTCGTATTAGTGTGATTCAAAGTTCATTTAGGTAGCATTGAAGGCTTTGGCACTGGGGCGGGGGTGAGTATTGAGATGCATTCGTTTCTAAGTACAATGGTTTGTAAAAATGCATTGAAACTTAATATTATCATTGTTGCCTTATTCTTGCAGTGCTTTTTGGTCATTAGTCCAGGAGTAAATATACTATTTCATTCCCTGGTTTAATGACTGTTATACTGTGCTTTATAGTAGAGTATAGAAGAATATTTTTAAAGTAATAGAAAAAAAAAAAAGAATCTGATGAGCCCACAAGGGTTCCACATTATTCAGGTATGCTGTATACATGCAGGACTAAATATCAGTGTGGGCAGGACTAAATAATACTTTGAAAATAAATTATATCTAAAAAACAATAGCTCCATTCAAAAAGTGAAGTTTTACTGAAATACTTGCATTTTGTAGGTAATTATAAGGAAATGGCCATCAGCTTAGTGCCTTAAAACACACACCTGAGGCATGCAGGCATCCTAATCTAAACACACATCTTGTCATGTAGTGTTGCTTATATAAGTAATAGTCATAACCAAACAGTATAAACCATGTGATTTTAAACTGTTTAGTTATTATATAGCACTAATAAGAGGTATAATATTATGAAATCAGTATTATAAATCACATAACATGTCTTGGGGCAAGGTGTTCAAAAAAGTTTGAGTAATCCAACCACATATATTTGCCTTTTTGTAAAGAACACTTCCTTTTCTATGGAAAGCTTTTTTGATATTCAGTATGCTAGGTATATGAACTTTTAACTTGTCAAACTATTTTAACATATTTGAAAATTATAGTAATTTGATTATAATGTTGCCTATAGGCAAAAGGTTCAGTTAATAGACTCCATATGTAATTAAAATGCAGAACTAAATATAATCAGACCCGAGTGACTATTGCTTTCATATTGATAGTTTTACAATGGCCTCTGGAGTTGAAAGTTTATGTTAAAGTTACCAGATGCAGCAGAGCTACAGAAAGTGAACAAGACGACAGTTTATCCATTTTAAATTCAACAACATAGTTAAGTGAGAGGCATACAATAACAAGTCTCTGGAACCTCAGAGTTTTAGGAATAGCTCCCATTGGCAGGTGGTAGACGCAGGAGACATGTGTGCTAGCTGAAGATCTGCACTCAGCAGCAGCACTGTTATGTAAACACCCTTAGATGAAGGGTCCTGCTGTGAGCTAGTGATGGCTTTTTTAAAAAAAAAGATAATACGGTAACTTAATTTGTATGAATTCATGTTTGAATCATCTGAAAGTTATAGACATAACACTATGTACCAAGCCACGAAAAAAGTTTAAAAAAATTTCCTGAACTTAAAAAAAAAAAAAAAAAAATTATTTTCTCTGGACAGTTTTAAGAGTCGACATCCTGTGTTAGAGTTCTCTAATCATCACCAGCACAATTTACAATCAGAACACACAGAGAGCCAGTTCAGACCAGCTCATCTGTTGACTTTGGCAGAGGCCCTTAATCTCACTGTGTGCAGCTGCCACTGGAGAGATGGGGACTCGGCAGAGAGCCGAAGGAGGGTGGGATGCAAGGTTGGTCAAGGCATGAACACATAGGCCTGCTTCATTTCAACAGTCATACACTGCCTTTTTAATAGTCTTTTCATTTTACTGCTTTTTTTTTTAACCTGAAATTAAATGAGGACCTCTCATGAGCTACTGCGCTCCAGGCATAAGAAATTGTAATGTCTGGCTTCCAGAAACTGTCCCGTCAAAATGTGCTTCTGATTAGGTGGCTTAATTACAGCTGTGAAAACAATGTTGATTTAGGCCTCAAGATTCCAGTGCATGTCACCCATTATTAGCTAGCCTTGGACTGAAGCCACCATTTTAAAACTCTGTACCACTAAAGTCACACACTGCCTAACAACTTTTTATTTAGGCAGAAACGTTGCCAGAAGCAACACATTTTATGCAAAATATTTTTCAATGTGCAAATTTCCAGTGTGACACTCTTGATAGACACAAAGTGGATAGTTATGATTGAGCTTCACAAAGTCCAAAGCCCAAACTTTTGCAGGGAAAATGTTTAAAATAGTTTTTTATAAAGTTTGACTGACATAATGCTTAATTTTAATTCCTTTAATTCAGTTTTATTCCAAATCCAGCGTGTTGGTTTAACCACCCAATTTTATTGCATCTAAATTTTCCTGACAGTTTCATTTGCTGTCGGGAAATAAAATTGCCATTTTTGCAACATGGGAAATAATGGCTAGCTTCAAAACCAATATGTTTGAAACTTCCTTTGCCTGAAGCAGGTTAAGGCACACACTCAATTTACTTTAGGGGGAAAAAGCTCATTAAATAGTTTTTAATATTTTAATATAATTTAAGTAACGACTTTCACAGTGGGAAAGCTTATTAGGCCCAATGTATTTACATCTGTAGAGAACTAAATGTTTGGGTAATTAGATGGTTTCCAATCCTTCCATTTTTCAATACAGTTAATGTTATGAATATTGTAAATGAACATGATGCATTCATTGCATTTAAATGTTGCATTTTCAATGACAATAGTTTGTTTTGAATCACTTCCGCTTTTTTCTTAAGTAATTAAAATGTTCCTTGTTTTGTCTGAGTTTAAAAATCTCCTTATTGAAATGAACTGGCTAGTATGTGTGTATGTTCGCTCAAGGTAGACCTGTGCTTTTGGAACGGTAGGATCTAAATTCTAATCCCACTACTGTCATGAAATTCAAAACTTGCATGCTGTGCTGCTTAATGGAAACCATGACTTTCCAAAATGGCCACAGGTTTGTTCCAATATTAAACACAAAACAAATCTTTCAAGTTATTGGCTGAGCTGCAAAAAGGGAGGATTGTGTTTTCAGGAGGCTAATCTGTCTCGACTCTTTTTTGTTAATATTTTGCGTTTCTCTGGCAGTAATTATTAGAGGGAAGTTTTTCTATGGAAGTATATGAACGGAGAGCTCAAAAACAAAGGTACTCAACTTTCTTTTAAATTGAGAAATCTGATTCCAAGATCAGAGATTAGATAGGCATTGAGGCCTCAAAATGTCTCTCTTCCTTCTGTCTTAAATGCTCAGGACAGTACAACAGTGATATATCCAAGAGTAATTAATGGGAAACTACAGTTTGGAGAGAGAACTGATTTGGGTGAGGGAACAGGTCCAAAATGTAGATTCAATTTTGCCCCTTTTGGGAAAAACTTATCCACACTGTACAGTGCATTAACAGAGGAAAAGCAAGTAAATACGTACACTACATGTTGTCCATCTACCCGAGGAGAATATAATCTAATCCTTTTCTGTGAAAAATGGCACTTGGCATGACTGAAGTTTAACGTTAAGGAAGGGCTCACTTTATGCTGAGTGCACCTTCACATTATAAGTAAGTGGTTTTATGTTCCTGAATAATGTATGCTTAGTTTTATTCAACAACCACAGTCCAGCAGCATGCATTTGCTTTCTGCCCCCTGTATTCTTTGCTTCCTCTTTGCCCCTCATCCCATTCCTCTTAAAGCTACAGTGTCCATCACATCCGAATAGAATTTTTTTATATAACTAACAATACTGCCAACACTGTGGTAGGAATAAAAGCACTCTGAGTGCTTGACAGGCTGTTTTTTTTGAGAACTGGATATTATAGACCAGGACACTTAACCCCCAAGTAAAAAAAAATTTTTTTTACAAAAGAGCTGAGCCAAGGACATACTTTTATTGGTTTTACAGAAGAAAAGGAATATTTTATACAAAGGAAGCCAAATTCACTTCTTTCCAGACGTAGGGACTTTTATTCAGGCCAGGAGGTTCTTCTGCCTTCCTTTTGAAGAAGTTGTTTCAAGACAGAGGGCTAGAAGCATCTATTATTCCCTGCTAAACTATGGGTTAAACATAAAGGGAAAGTATGTTTGTTCTGGGGATATGAATCAGGCAAGACATTTTTGGAGGAGATTAAAGAATAGCTGAGCCTGAATTACTCTGGCTCAGAGACTTAGATGGGACCTGGATTGAGGGACTCTAAACGGTCATTCTTACTGTTGTTCATTTGACATATTTAAGTAACATCATGTACAACATACTGTTGTGAATCATGATTTTGTTGTTCCTGCATTTGTTTTGTTTTCTGTTTCTGGGTATTTCTGGTTGCGAATAAAAATATGGTAGCATTTATAATGATAAAATTCAGCTGTGATCATCCTTCATTAGTATATACAGTAAGATATTTTGCATGTAGTTAAAGCAGATCAAAATAAAAGTGCTTTTGGTGGCTTTCTCAGTATTGCTTTGTGATGCCACTTTACATCTTTCTGAGGTGATAGGATACAAGAAGCACAAGGAATGGGAACTACAGAAGAAAAGAAGAAATCCAAAATGTGTTCATGTCTCTAATCATTCCTTAGACTAGGGGTTCTTAGAACAAATTATTTGGTGCCCTCAGAGTGTGGCCACCAACTCTTGCGGGTTGCCACTCTTACACTTTTTCCTAAAATAGTTAGTTAGCTTTAGGAAAACCAAATAAATATGCATATATACACATCCAAATGCTTGTAATTTATTTATTGCTAACTAGTAAGTCTGTTGTGAAAAGTGATATTAATAAACATACAGGTATCACTTTTCACAGCAGATTTACTTGGTCCTGGCAAGCCTGGGGACAAATTAAGCCCTGGATGGAGGGTTGGGGGAGACAGTGGGAGCCAGAGGAGATGGGGTGGGGGCCTGGAGCCTGAACCCTGCGGCCAGAGCCCGAAGCCCCGTGGCCGGAGGACAGGGTCCAGGGATGGAGCCTGAAGCCATGTGGCCAGCCCCGGGGGTCTGCCACTGCACAGCCAGAGCCCAGGGCTGGAGCCCAAAGCCCCACAACAAGAGCCTGCTGCCCCGCCACCCCAGGGCTGAAGCCCAAAGCCTGAGCACCGCTGTCTCTCGGAAGGTGGGGAACTCACTGGCTGCCTGCTCCTCCAGCATTGTGCCCCAGGTGTCTCCAGAGGGGGGCAGGGCCCGACCCCTGTTGCTGACCCCACCATTCAGGAGCAACAAAGAGGGGGAAGGGGCTCTATTTTGCCCCTCCCCTCTCCCCCCATCACAGCCCAGGAGGCTATAGCCGCAAGAAAAGCCCCTAGTGGTCGCTTAGGGCCACGGTGACCGCATTTGAGAAATGCTACCTTACTTAGACAGCCAATCAAAGTGTGGAGTTGGTGCTTCTCACCCCAATTTTTTATAAATGCTGCTGTTTAGATTTGACCAGGATTGAGAATCTATATTGACTAGAAACAGATAAAAAAGGAGAATCCATGTTTTCTCATCAGGGCATTTGAAATGCTTGATGCTATTTCCTGTACATTTGAAGATTTTAAGTCGTTTCAATAGAATTTTTATGCAGAATCTTACGTATCATGATTATTTACCTGTACTTCCCTCTGGATTGGAGCGGGAGCTGGGTGAGCTAATTACTTGCTCTCTCCCCTTAGAGAAGAGTGGAGCTAGTAGGGTGGCAGATCTTCCTATAGAAGGAGGTAGCTGGGGTACTTCTGCTTCTCCTGTCAGGTGGTACTGCTGCTGCTCCACCTGCTGCTGGGAAAAGGCTGGGAACCACAGAAACTCCCCAGCTAGATATCAATGGCTAAGGTTGCTCCCACTTCAGATTCCCTTGTACTACCTACTGAGTCCTGACCTCACTAGTCAAGGAGCAGCGATTTGGCGTAGCAACGCTCCCCTGAGCCCAGGAGAGGAGATGAGTGAGAGCAAAAGAGGGGGAGAGCTGCACTTCCCAGCAGTTCCTCTTACTTTAGCTACAGGTGGAACCAGTAATGCTTTTTTGGATATGGGTATATCCCCACAGTTTGACGAGAAATAGCAGCTTTGCTTTTTCTGTTGCACCCTTGTAAAATGCATGCCTTTACTTTGATATTTTTACTAGGGAGAAATATATTTATGCAGAAAGACCTCTGTTAATATGCTTCAGCTGCTTGATTGCATTTTATACTTTAAAATTTCTTAAGTATACCTTTTTACTGAGTTTTACATTTTAAAGTATGTTAAAAGGTCTGACATACGCAGATAAAAGATAGGAAGTTCAAAGTTAGGGCATAAAAAATTAACACTGTTCTTAACTCATAATTGTGTTCCTTTTAACACTGACATGACTTAAGGGCATACTGTCAGCAAATAACATCTTAACATTTATTTTTATTGAGTGTGTGGCAAATTGCCGGTATTGTTCTCTGGGTCTCGCGCTTTCTCTTCTCTGGGGTAGGTTCAGGGCGATATTGCTTGCCTCTGAACCAGTTCTTAATCACTCCCCTAGTGTCCTTGGAGGAGGGGAGTGGAGAGGGAGGGACCTGGGCCCGCCCTCTACTCCAGGTCCCAACCCAGGGGCCCTGGGGTTGTGGTGAACCACTTGACTAGCGGTTTCTTCCCCTGGGTTACTTCCCTCTCATACCCGTCAGCTTGTGAAGGGCTTCTCGCCTCTCTTCTATACAAGCCTGGTGCCCCTTACCTAGGGTTTCTGTTGGGCTTCCCAATCCACCGCAGCACTCCTCCAAACCTTCTATTTCTCTCTGGACAAACTCTTCTCTTCTGCAATCTGCACTCTGCTCCAATCCAACCTTTCTCCTTCAACTACCACCCCCTGTCTGACTGAAGCAGGGGTTTATATCCCATGACTGGAGTCAGGTGCTCTAATTGGAGTCAGGTGCTCTAATTAATCTAAAGCAAACCTTCCTCCCTTGGCAGGGAATAAGGCCCCCTGCTAACACTCTTATGCTGCCCTCTGGCCATGCTGTATCACAAGTGGTATATATTTAAGTCACACCTCTTTATATTAACTAAACATATGTTCTTCTTCGAGTGCTTGCTCATATCCATTCCAGTTAGGTGTGCGTGTGCTGCGTGTACATTCATCGGAATTTTTACCCTAGCAACACTCGGTGGGTCGGCTGGGCACCTCTTGGAGTGGCGCCGCCATGGCGCCAGATATATACGCCTGCCAACCCAACTGCCACTCTGTTCCTTCTTACCGCCCGTGTAGGTCGTTGGAACAGTGGAGTGAGGTTTCACTGACCTCCACCTCCCTAGCTACTCGTAGTTCTCTAGTTATTTTATTGTGTATATAGTTCAAAGTTATATGGTTATAGGTAATTTTTATTGTTCATAGTTAGTGTATAGTTAAAAGGGGTTCGGGAATTAGCCCCTTCACCGCATCCGGTGCCGGGGCCCATGCCCGGTTCACTGGGTTTCAAACCGTGCTCGGCCTGTCATAAGCCGATGCCGACAGGAGATCCGCACAACTCTTGCCTTAAGTGCCTCGGGGAATCTCACCTGACAGATAAGTGTCATATTTGCAAGGCTTTTAAACCGAGAACAAAAAAGGAGCGGGACTTTCGGCTAAAGCAGCTCCTCATGGAGGCGGCTCTTACCCCTCCGCCTTGGGCACCGAGCGCTGGTCAACCAGCGGGCAGAAGCACCTCCTCGGCACCGGACTGCGCCGGTACTGCCAAGGCCTCTCGGCACCAGCCGTCACTGGCACCGAAGTCGACTCGGCACTGCTCCCTCTCCCCGAGGTCGAGAAAGCCTAAAACTCCTGCTACTTCCGTGCCACCTGTACCGGAGCCAGAGAGCTCGTCTAAATCGGATCGCCCAGCACCAACACCTGCCACGGCACCAACCACGTCGGCACCGTCGATTCCAGTCCCACGAGGGCTGTCGAGTCTGGTGCCTGACAGCTCCCCGGCATGCACCGTGGTTGAGCTTACTGTTCCCTCCACGCCAGAGACATTCTCAACAACAAGGGATCTGATTGCCATGATAGAGTCGACACTGCCTCAACCATCGGCACCGCCCGTGCAGGTAATACAGTCTATCAGCAAGCCTGCCTTGATAAGACCATCCTCTGTCGGCACAGCAGAGTGGCACCGTTCACGATCACGGTCCTGCAGACGCTCCAGGTCCCGTCAGCGCTCCCACTCCCGACACCACTCGTAGTCCTGGTACCGTTCTCCTTCTCAGTTCCGGTCGTACTCGCGGCACTGGTCAGTATCCCGTTCGCCAGCCTGCTACTCTCAGCACCGTTCCAGCTCCCGGCACTGCTCCAGGCACCGTGACTCCCGTAGCCGCTCTCGATGTCAAGCCTAGAGATCTCGGTCGACCTCCCGGCACCACTTCGGTCGCAGGTCCCGATCTCGTTCCTGGTATCAGTACACCTCCCGGTACCGGTCCCCGGTGCCGAGTAGGACAAGGTCCGCTAGAGACAGAGACTCTGCCCAGGGCTTTTCAGCACCTCCATTGCCATCCAGACACGCATCAGCGTCGTCCCACGCGGACAGCTCTTATGCTCAGGACCGCGATTCTGATGTGCCCACCAGAGTCTTCCAAGAGACCCAGGCCCAGGACCAAGGACCCCATCAGTGGTCTTTTCTGGAACTTTGGCGTACCACCAGGCAAGGCATACAAGTGTTCCGTTCCCGCTCTTGGGTCTCATTCAGAATGGTTAGCAATCCCCCTGCGGACTCTGCTGCTGCGAGGAAGCCCCAGTGCACCCACCAGACTTTCCCACGGTTCCTTCAGGAGCAGGGGAGGAGATTCGCCTAAGAGCAAAACAAGCACCAGAACCGGCTCGTCGGCCGGCATCTCTTCTTCCTCTTTCTTCCAGATTGAGGCGGTTGGCAGGAACATCTTCTCGGCCACTCCTCCAATCGGACCTGAGAAAGACCCAATCAGGGACCTTCCTAAGGGGGTTAAGCACTCAATAAGAAACCTCCAGGGTGGAGGAGTCCCGGAGGTAGAGACCACGATAGTGGGGACATTCTATCGGCGGATTTGGCCCCCACTGGGGTGGCCCTTACATTTATTCAGACCATCACAGGGCCAGGCCAATACTTATATTTTGGCAGTCCCCAGCCTTCTATTCCCTCCTGCGGCCAGGGGAGGTCGAGGTAAATATATGTGTCCTCTAAAGGGTACAATATTTGTAATGGGGTCCAATTCCTCCTCCCTTGCTTCCATAGTCGGTCCAGGTCCGTTAATGAGAGGAAAGGGCCGGGCAGGCAGCACTAGCCCCAAAATCGAAGGAGACTTAGGTGAATGAACGTACTCGCTGCAGGTTGTACTCAGGGCAGGGGCCTACAAGCTCCGGGTGGCAAATCAACAAGCCTTGTTAGCCGCTTATAAAATTACACCGGGGGGTGTGTAAGGGTTTACGGAGCTTCTCCTTCAAGAACTTCCCGCCAAGGAGTTTGTATGGCCCTCTTGGGGAGGAAGGGAAAAGAGTGGGCCAGAACTTCCCTCCCAGGGCCTCGGTTGGATGCAGGCAGGACTTTCAGGCAAAGCCAGGACCTCTGGGCCTGGGTGTTGCATGAGGCAAATCTCATGGTTTCAGGGTTTCAAAACCTCAACTGGAGGCTGAGTAACCATTCAGGACTTACCATTTGATGGTAAAGGCCTCTTCTCTGAAAAGACTGACCCCAGGCTGCAAAGCCTGAAGGGCAACAGGGTCATAATGAGCTCTCTCAGCATCCATACGCCGGTGACCCAATGCAGGCCTTTCTGTCCCCAGCCTCACCGCCCATACTCTGTGCCTAGACAAAGACAGGACTTTGGCAGGCAATGCGGCCGAGGTGGTCGCAGACGACTGTCAGGACCCCAGGGGGGCCAAAATCAAGGTCCCTTGAAACCACCACCAGCACCAAAGACGAACTTTTGAAGGTGCGCCCGAGGGCGGCGTACCACTTACAGGCCAGGATCCCTCTTCTCCCTTCTCCAACCATCTCTCCTACTTCCTCCCGGCGTGGTCCCAGTTAACTTCAGATCGCTGGGTCCTACGCACGGTGGAGTACAGGTACCACCTCCAATTTATTTCAGTTCTGCCATCCCACTCTCCAACCCTGTCCCTCTTCAGGGACCCCTCTCACGAGCAATTCCTCTCACAAGAGGTGCAGACGCTCCTCGCCATAGGAGCCATAGAGGAGGTACCGATGGACGAAAGGGGCAAGGGGTTTTACTCCCGTTATTTCCTAATCCCCAAGTCGAAGGGAGGTCTCAGACCTATCCTAGACCTTCGAGGACTCAAGCAGTTTATGATAAAGTTGAAGTTCCGCATGGTATCCCTGGGGACCATTATCCCATCCTTGGATCCTGGAAACTGGCGTGCTGCCCTCAATATGGAGGACGCGTACTTTCACATCGCCATCTTTCGTCCGCACAGAAGATAACTCTGCTTTGTAGCCAACTGTCAGCTCTTCCAATTTACGGTTCTGCCATTTGGCCTTTCTACAGCCCCAAAGGTATTTACAAAGTGTATGGTGTAGTCGCCGCCTACCTCTGCTGACGTCGGATACACGTTTTTCCGTATCTGGATGATTGGCTCATCCGAGGGGCCTCCGAGACACAAGTCACTCAGCATGTGGGCATCGTCAAGGACCTATTCACACGTCTAGGCCTGATGATCAATATAGAAAAATCCACTCTGGTTCCCACGCAGAAGTTAGACTTCACAGGAGCTATCCTGGACTCCAATCTAGCTGCTTACCGCAGCCGCGGTTTCAGGCGATGGCAACAATCATCCAAGGTCTTCAGATTTTCGCACTTGTCTCGATCTCCTGGGTCACATGGCTGCCTGCACGTTTGTAACCAAACACGACAGGTTCTGCCTCCGTCCTCTCCAAGTTTGGCTGAACTCGGTATACCGCCTGGGCAGGGACCCAATAGACATGATAGTCACCATTCCCTCGAGCACCCAAACAGAATGCAATAACATCCGGCGGATCGAACTTCATGAGACCAGAGCAAGACGTGAGTCGATCCGCCAGGTGTTCCGAACGCCGTGGAGAAAGACGTCGAGTCATCGAAGTGGGCTATGCAAAAGTCCCAGATCTCGGAGGCCCCTCCTGAAGAGGTGGGAGGAGTGTCTCGTTTTGTTTATGTAGTACATAGCCGTTTGTGTCTTGGAAGACACTGAGACACGAACACGGCCTCATGCAACTGTTGTGCGAACGCCTGCCACGCCAGGCAGACTGCTCTCAGTTCTCCCAAGACATATGTGTAATGCCCAGTCCCTTGAACACCCAAACCTTTGAGTATGAAGGTGAAACCGAGGTGAACACCCAGCCCCCCCGAGAGATGACGCTCCGATCGTCAAGGACCATTGAGCCTGGGGCAAGATGGACGGCACCCTGCACACCACACCAAGGGAGGGGAGTTTTAGCCCACCCAATTCTAGGGAGCCTAGGGTGCCAGTGGGGGATTTCTTCTACATAGACCTGTTCGCTTCCGCGAGAACAGGAAATGCCAGGATGTGCTGCTCCTCCAAGGGTCTCTCCCCGGGATTGATCTCGGACGCTTTCCTGATGCTGTGGAAGAGCCAGCTCCTTTATGCCTTCCCTTCCACCATTCCGGCTGGTTCACAAGGTCCTGCTGAAACTCCGCAGGGACAGAGGCGCCTCATCATGATCGCTCCAGCGTGGTCCAGGCAGCACTTGTACACCTTGCGTTCCTCGACCTGTCGGTAGCCAACCCAAATTACCCTGCCCACTCCACCCCAGACCTCATAATCAGGACCACGGCAGGCTTCGCACCACCCGACCTGCAGGCTCTTCAACTCACGGTGTGTCTGCTGCGTGGCTAAAGCAGTCAGAAGTTTACGTTGCTCTGACATCAGTACGACAAGGTTCTCCTGGGTGGCAGGAAGCCTTCCACCCGGTCAACGTACCTGGCCGAGTGGAAGCGTTTCCTGCGGGTGCAAAATGCTTAATCTTACTCCCACTGAGGTCTTGGTCCCCCTCTATTTTGGACTACCTCTGGTCTCTCAAACAGCAGGCCTAGCAGTATCATTCACTGAGGGTACATTTGGCAGCCATCTCTACCTCCACCAGGCGACAGTGGTCGTTCGTGTCTCACACTCTGCGGTTTCGAGGTTCCTCAAGGGCTTGGAGTGCTTATACCCTCAAGTACGCCACCAGCCCCGACCTGGAACCTCAACCTGGTTTTAACCAGACTTATGTCTCCCCTATTCGAGCCGTTAGCACCTGCTCGCTGCTATACCGTCTGTGGAAGACAGCTTTCCTCGTAGCCAATTCATCGGCCAGACAAGTTTTCCGACTTAGGGCTCTTACGGTGGATCTGCCGTACACTGTGTTCCACAAAGACACTGGTGCAGTTGCGACAGCTCCCGGCTTTCTTCCCTAAGGTGGTTTCGGCCTTTCATGTTAACCAGGATATCTTTCTCCCGGTCTTCTTCCCGAAGCCACACTCAACGCGACGGGAGCAACAATTGCACTCCCTGGACGTCCGTAGAGCGCTCACATTTTATATTGAGCGGATAAAACCGTTTCATAAAACGCCCCAACTTTTTGTCGCGGTAGCAGACTGAATGAAAGGCCTACCTGTTTCCTCTCAGAGGATCTCATCTTGGGTGACGGCGCGCATTCGCACTTGTTATGATTTGTCTCATATTTCCCCAAGCCACATCACCGCGCATTCTTCCAGAGCTCAGGCTTCATCTGCCGCCTTCCTGGCTCGTGTACCTATCCAGGAGATATGTCGCGCAGCTACCTGCTCCTCGGTCCACACCTTTGCTTCACATTATGCTCTGGTTCAACAGTCAAGACATGATACAGCCTTTGGCTCAGCAGTTTTATGTTCTGCCACATCTCACTCCGACCCCACCGCCTAAGTAAGGCTTTTGGGAATCACCTAACTGGAATGAACATGAGCAAGCACTCAAAGAAGAAAAGACGGTTAGTCACTTTTGTAACGGTTGTTCTTCGAGAAGTGTTACTCATATCCATTCCAAACGCGCCCTCCTTCCCCACTGTCGGAGTAGCCGGCAAGAAGGAACTGAGGGGCGGTTGGGTCGGCAGGGGTATATATCCGGCGCCATGGCGGCGCCACTCCAGGGAGCACCCAGCCAACCCACCGAGTGTTGCTAGGGTAAAAACTTCCGACGAATGTGCACGCGGCGCGCGCACACCTAACTGGAATGGATATGAGCAATACATCTCGAAGAAGAACAGTTACAAAGATGAGTAACAGTCTTTTTATTTGCTTTTGGGGTATTTTAATAAAATATATAACTCTTTCATAGAAGGCTGTGAAATCCACATCATTTAGTGATGGTACAGCTGTTCCAGTTGATCTGGTAAAGACTTATTTACTCTATAGATCAGGAGGGTTCCCTGGAGCAATTCAGATCTGTTGAGTAAGTGGATAATTAAACAGGTTTTAAAATATGGACTTTGTACCCAATAGACTAGATAGCTTCATTCTGTCAGAGGAAAAGAAGTTGTCATGGTAATTTTCTTAATTTAAAAAAAAAAAAATTTACTACAGTGTACTGTCCCTTAAAAGTAAAATCTGTTTCCTTGCTAGTGTTTTTCTTTCCTTCATTGTGCAGGCATTAGTTTATTGTTACTGTTATTGGGTTGTTCAGGAGTGCTGGGTTGCTGACATCAGGTTTTTTTTTTTTGTTTTAAAAAAAGCCAAAGCATTTTTTTAGGAGGAAAGGTGGTTACCTTTTAGTGTGCAATAAGTATGTACACACAATTTTTAAATAATGAATTTTAGTATTGATAGCAGCTGGAGAACTGTTCTGCTCTGCTTAATACTGCTATGACTTTGAGTATATACAAAGTGACACTAACGTGGTTGCAGTGATTTCCAAGATCCCATTTCATCCTCTTCAAATGGCACAATTGATCCAGTTGGTATACTCTGTTAAATAGGGTCACTTGGAAGCTTCAATGCCATGTATTGCTTTGGGGATCCAACACTTTTGAGTCTGAGAGCCAATACAGAACTGTGAAGTTGGGGTTCATAATAAGAACATTCGAACATACAGGTAATATCACAAAATGTCCTAGTGCTAAAACTAATATGCTCACTCATCCATGCCATACATGGGTGTGGTTATTATAAATACAGTCAGATTGGTTAAGGAAGCAAGCCCTTGGTGGCCAGAGGCAACACAATGGAAGATTTTTGGAATGCTCACTGATTCTCCAACCTTTGAAACAGTGGTTTCTAGGACCTTGTTTGTCTTCCCAGTTGCTTAGCTGTGCAGGCAGATGTACACCATTGGACAGGGTCACCATCAGGCTTTCAAACTATGTCTGGCTTCCAGGCTTCTTGGGATCTTGGAAACAAAGCACTCAAAAGTAAGTGAAATTGAGCATATATTGTAATTTAACCAAGACTTTGCCAAGCTTCCTGGTGCCAAATACCTATCAATGCCATATTTATTGGAACAATTGAAAAATCTATCACTAACTATTACTAGCAGAAGTGGTTTATATTTAATTACTGATCCCTGTGAGCCAGAGGGATATGAACTCTATATTTGATGTTTACTATCTTCTGTATGCAAAATGTGACAATCAGAGTTTAAGTATCTTGGTTGGGAGGTGTGGAGAAGCCTTAAGTGTTGTACTTGTTCATTTTCCAGTGCTGCCAATTGAGGACTTTGAAAAACCCTAAATTCACTCAATAAATAATGTTTAAAAATCAGACTGCAAGATTATGTTTGTTAAAGTAGAGGATCTAACAGTGGAGTCCTGATTAATAACATGAGATTGAAATTATGCCATTTTGGAACAAAACCCACCAAATTACAGAATTATGTCTTTGTAAAGAGCTAACAAAATTTATCAAATATTCCACAACTTGTGTGGGAAACAAAGTAAAAAGAATATATAGGAATGTAGGAGAGCATATAGGAAAAATAGGTAGAGATTGCATTTATAATCCTGAGATAACTGCACTTATTTATTATATCAAAGTTTTCAGAGCTTTTAAAAATATTTTCAAAATCTCCTTACATGTTCCTTATGAAAATTCCTTCTGATTAAAATTTTACATGCCTGACTTCAGTCTGTAATGTTATATGGTTTTTAAAAGCTCTACTGAGCTTTCAGAACACACATTTGGCTTATATACTAAAGGATGAAATTCCATTAACAATTTGTTTAAAATGTTGATTCTCATACGATGTGATCGGTATGCAAAAAAATATTAGTTCCATTTGCTTACGGCATTGAAACTGAATGTTTAGCCTCATATAAAGTGATATTCCAGTACCTGAACTAGCAGCTGAACTTAGAAATTGATTGTGCTCTTGAATCAAGTAAGTATACAAGGTTCTGTTGAACTGATTATTAGGCTTTTATTTAATCATAGTCTGAAGTATAACTGTATATATGAACTGGGCCAAAAACAATAGAGACAGTAACCCTAGTTCACCCACACTCAAATTGTTTATAACTGATAACCTTGATTCCTTGCCCAGTTAGTATAATTTGGGTCTTGCATTTACAAAAGACCTACATGTTAGATATTAAATGAAACTGAGCCTAAAACATATGACTATTTATTTTAAACTATTCAGATTTTAACTGGTATTTTCTGAGCAAAGTCTCAGAAAGGCCAGTTCTTTTCTTACGCTAGTTTCTGATTTAAACAACCCACAAGTGGCTGATTCTACTCTCAGGGTACATCAGCAGGGTACATCAGGAATAACTGCATTAAAATCAGTGCCATTACATTAGTAAAGAACCAGCGCAAGTGAGACCAGGATCAAGCCCAGCTGTTTAATGCAACACACTTTTATGTTTGACAGCATTCTCAAATGTACCATAGTCTGCTGCTCATGCAGTTTTCTTCTTTACTCTAAATCATCTCCTCAGTCCTGAATGAAATCTTTTTACTGTTAGGCTTGTTCCACAGTCATCCTTCAGGTTATTTCATTAGGTGATTTCTTTCTTAAAAAATACTTGTTTTCTAAGTTACCTGAACTTTATAAGAGCAAAGCTCCCCTCTCAGCTATTCACTGGATATAACCTCTTTCAGATACAATAAATAAGACTGTCCTTAAGTTAGCTAGATAAAGCATTACAGGAGGTGGGTGAAACTCAAAATGTTTAGCTTGGAGAAGCATGAAAACTTTGCATGGCTATGTGAAGAATATCCTGAACCTTTTGGGATCCCACAAGGTACAGCTTCCTCTCTGATCCAACGTGATCAATGCAATGCAACAACAAACAGTCTCTCTCTGTCATGATGATATCCTGCTTACAACAATAGTTAACTTGGAGAACTACAGTATAATGTTTTTGTTCCTTCCTGTCCTCAAAAGGGTCTTTAGCAAAACAGTGTGGTTCTAAACTAAAAATCCTAGCTAAGATTAGCTCAGATGAGCTGAGTTACAGAGCTGTAACTTAAAGCTAATGAAGTTGTCCTTCCTGTACCTGCATGCAGGTGTGTGCTCTCTGTACAGTGGGCTAGAATTAGTCTATTCTTTAAGCATGTGGAGGTAGATTCATTGCCCAAGACTATAAAAGCTCTGTGGCCAAGATTCTCTTGGTTTCTCACAGCCCAACCCCCACCAGCAGTCTGTCATTGGATCCTAAAGACAATGGGATGTGTCAATTTAGTATTTACCTTCCTTTTTCAGGGTTAAGGAGAACATTGTTATGGGGTTCCTGGGGTGCAACCTGGATTATGGGACCACTGAGCCCTCTAAACCCACCCACCTGGGTAGTCCCTCACACTGTAATGCTAATGTCAAGCTACAAGCCTCTGACAGGCACTGCACTTACACCGGTATCCACAGGAAGGGACACACCCAACTGGGTTACATAGTTACATGCATGATCTCCCAGCCACTCATGAACCATCATCAGAGATGTGCCAGCCAGTTTCCCACAACTCCTAGCCTTGCACCCCAGAACTTTCCTGTCTTGCACTGCTCAAAGCTCCTTTGGGCAGTGAAAGTTCATGAATTAGTTCACCACTCTCTCAGTGTGGAATGGACAAGCACCTGCCTTTGTAATCTGAGCTGAGATTTCCCAAGCACTTCAACCAAAACACACTGTTTTAGGTAAAATATAAAACAGGTTTATTAACTACAGAAAGATAGATTTTAAGTGATTGTAAATAGCAGGCTTGGAGATCAGAGTTAGTTACTTAAGAAACAAAAATAAATCTGCAGTCTAAATCCTAACTTAGACTAAGCAAGATTTGAATCAAGCAGTGTCTCCCCTAGCAAATGGTACAAGCAGTTTACAGTTCCTCAATACAAGACTGGACCTCCTTCCAGCCTGGGACCAAACTCCCAAGTCCAAAGTCTCTGTCTTTCAGTTGGTCTTCCAGGTGTTGAAATGGGAGGCAGGGGAGAGGTCAAGTGACGATGTCACTGTATCTCTTTTTATACCTTCTTCCATCTTCTTCAGAGACCCTTACTGTGACGTGGGTTGATTGTCTCCATGGTTTAGGTACCTTCTCTGAGATCCCTCTGAGATAGTGGATTCTTTTTTCATGGGTCGTCAATGCCCATCTGGCCAGTGGGCATTTCCCAGCCTCACAACATATTTCAATAGCACATATAGCAATACTTCATAACTTCACATACAATGATAGTACATACAATCCAATGGGATATTAATGTTCAACAGATAAAGACTTTTAAAATGATACCTCACAAGGTGTACTTTGTACAAAACATATAATGATATGACAGTGGTGAATATGGGAGTACCAGGATGTTCCTTTGAGATACAGTGTTATAAACACTAATGTGTATTTTCACAATCAAGTAGAGGGAAAAGCCCTCTTTGCTCATCCAAAGGAAAAGAGTTTTTAGAAAGGCTCTATCTATATCCTGCATTGAAGGCCCCCAGGACCCCCTAGAATCTCACTGTAACTCTGAGTAATATTATTTCATTACCTGAAACTTTTAGGGAAATGCTTGTTACGTTTTATTTCTTGAAAAGTAGCCATATTAGCAGCAAGTAGCTCTGGCAGAATTATGCAAGTACAGAGCTCTTACAGCTTACTCTTACCTTTGCCATCTTTCATAAAGATGAGTTGGTTCTGTGTCCTTGCCATAAATTTCAATTGAAATTGGTGTCCAGTTTCCACCTCACTCAGTGCATTTCCCTTTTGGTTTTCTTCTCTCATCCTCATGACTCCCCTAGAAGCTGCAGCACTGCACAAGAGGGATGTCTAGTGCTCAGCGCTTCCATCAGTAAAGAACAAAGACACTTTGTGAAAAATCTCTTGTCTTTTCATTGCTTATAGAGGGAAAAAATCAAATGGAGGAATCCATTTCCATTCAGCACCTGTCCAAATGGACTGTGGGATGTATCCAGACTTGCTGTAGTGAGGCATATGGTCAAGTGCTGGAGGGGCTCTTACTTTTCCCGAGTTGCTATAACCCGTAGAGCAGCTACACAGAATTCTCTGCAGACATTCTCTTAGCTCTGTTGTCCAGATTCCCAGGCTAGTGTTCACATGATCTCTCTGGGAGGCTGTTCCACAGTCCTGTTTAAACTTACTGCTCCCCTATCCCTCCTGGAAAGTGTGTTTATAATTAGAGAATCTTCAGAAACGAAGGGTTGGTAGAGATAATTGAACAAAAGGCAGCTTAGTTTTCTCTGTCAGTAGCTGGAATTTACAGAACAAATTGCCTAAACAGAGCCATACCTCCTCTCCCCGTCTTCCCTAATTTTTGGAATCACTAAAATATGATTAGATAGACAGAGAGGAACTGAGAGAATTAGTTTCATAGATATAGGACAGAAGGGACCGTAATGATTATCTAGTATGACATGCCGTATAACACAGGCCATAGAGCTTCCCTAAAATAATTCCTAGAGCAGATCCTTTAGAAAATCATCCACTCCTGATTTAAAAATTGCCAGTGATGGGAAAATCCACCATGACCCTTGGTAAATTGTTCCAATGAATAATTACCTTCGCTGTTATTTCCTATCTAAATTTGACTAGCTTCAACATTCAGACACTGGGTTGTGTTATACCCTTCTCTGCTAAATTGAAGAGTCCATTATCAAATTGTTTGCTATGTGTATACTGTGATAAGTCACCCTTAACCATCTCTTTGTTAAGCTAATTAGATTGAGCTCCTTGAGTCTATCATTATAAAACATGTTTTCTAATCCTTTAATCATTCATATGGCTCTTCTCTGAACCCTTTCTATTTTATCAATGTCTTCTTGAATTGTGGACACCAGAACTAGATGCAGTATTCCAACAGTGGTCATGATTTGAAAAGTATGTATCTATAGAGGCAATCAAAGGTGCTGAGCACCCAGATGTACTGATTGCAAATAGGAGTTGAAAGGGCTCTGGACATTGCCAGGTTAACCCAGATATTTAGTGAAAACCATTAGTGAGAAGTGTTAAGTAACCTGGATTTTTCTGAATTCATCCACTTGCAAAAGAATGATAAGTGAGTCCTAGATATATTCTCAGATTCCTTTGTCCAGAAAACATGTGGAGAGTGGACACTTAAAATCTTTTTAAGAAAAAGATTTACAATTCATTTTTTTCTTGGATATATAGATTTATGGACACTCAATTTTTTTACTTATAAGTACTACATACTTAACCAAAATATATAGAAACGTTGATTTTTCTAAATGTCTAAAGATTTTTATAATGCAAGAAAACTGAATCATAGGACTAGGAACAAATTGAAGTGTCTTTTTCTCCTTTACATCTTAAAATGTTATTTAGAAATAATGTCTTTTATCTAATTTTTCATCGTGTATCCATCTTGCTAATACACTATATATATCTTTATTAATTAGAAAGTGATCAAAACATTTTACTGAACTTCTGTAATTTTTTAACTAAAAGGCTTCTGGTAACTGGGTCCAAGGATCTGCTTTAAAATTAGACTTTTGTAAAAGATAGCTTAATGCACCACTGGCATATCTCAGCTTTCCCTGTCCAGTTTAGTAAATAGGATGACTAAATCGTAGTCGCACCAGTTCTGAGCAAAGAGGCAAAAAGGAGGATAGTTAAACATCTTGCTGTGCGTGAGCAGTTAGAGGGCAGGCAGACACCATGCACCTTGACCACCTATTATGAAGCTTTTTGCTGCAATGTCAAGTGAAAGCGAGTTAATTGGGTGAAGCTGTAGAGCATGTTAGGGGCCTGGTAAAGGGTTGCTGTCTGACAGATGAATGTCAGCAAAAGCTAGTCAAGTGTGGCTGCGAGACAGAGACCTGTCACAAAGTTCATGTGGACTATAGCTGAGCTGAAATATGGTTCAGTCTCACTTTCTCCCTCATTGCATTCAAGCACCTTAAGATTTCACACTGTATGTGTCAACCCTTGTTCTCTAAGCTGTTTTCTCCTAACCCTTCTGCATTCAAATGATTGAACAAAAGATGCTAATGTTTGGCAAAGTGAATGTAAATATACTTTTTTCCTCCTTTTCCACTGGAGCATTAATGTACATCCATCTCAAAAAGAAACTGTGGAGGGTTACAGCGAACAATTAGACTGCTTAGTAGTTCAGCTGATAGCTGAATACATTTCTCAAGAAGAGTACAAGACTTGACAATTAAAACTGTAGAATAGGCAATGCTTTCTCCCCAGCACAGGGGAAAAAGGTTTAGTGGCAAGGACTTCTATACTATGGACTCCTTGAGACTGCGTTTATTGCTGAGGTCACACATATTCAGGCCTGGTCCACACTATGCCGTTAAATTGATTTTAACAGCGTTAAATCGATTTAACGCTGTACCCGTCCACACTACAGTGCTCTTTAAATCGATTTAAAGGGCTCTTTAAATGGGGAGACAAATCTGTTCTATCAGAGCTCCGTTACGGAAGACGAAATGCCAAAGCGTTTTGAAAAAAATCTCCAGGCTACACAGTGCTGCGTGACAAGCGTAACGGCAAGCCAGAGACTCAAATGGACGCTAATGGAGGGAGGGAGGGGGTACTGAGGACTCCAGCTATCCCACAGTCCACAGCATTCTCCGAAAACTATTTGCATTCTTGGCTGAGCTCCCAGTGCCTGTAGGTTCAAACACATTGTCCGGCGTGGTTCAGGAATAGCTCCTCAGTTTACTCCCCCCCCACCCCCACGTGAAAAGAAAAGGGAAAGAAATCATTTCTTGACTTCTTTCAATGTCACCCTATGTCTACTGAATGCTGCTGGTAGACGCTATGCTGCAGCAGTGAAGCGCAGTATTCGCTCCTCTCCCCTCTCCGGTGGCAGACGGTGCAGTAGGACTGGTAACGGTCCTTATGAACCCGAGCGCCAATGCTTGATAATTGTTCAATATCTAACATGTTGGCCTGAGATGAGGCCAGCCCGGGGGGGGCGCCTGGCTAAAAACAGAACAGGAATGATTCCTGGTCACTCCCAGTAGATGTTACAGAACGGCTGGTAACCGTCTTCATCATAACAACTGGGGGCTGAGCTTCAATCAGCCCCCTCCCTTTCATGTGTAAAGAAAAGATTCTGTACTGCCTGGACTATCATAGCAGTGGGATGCTGGGCTCCTCTCCCCCACACCGCTTAATGTCCTGCCTGGACTATCATAGCACGGGAGGCTGCCTCCCCTCATTTTATGTCACTAAAAACTCCTGCATTCTTTATTACTTCATGACACAAATGGGCGGGACACTGCCACGGTAGCCCAGGAAGGTTGGGGGAGGAGGGAAGCAACGGGTGGGGTTGTTGCAGGGGCACCCCCTGTGAATACTGACACGGAGCAGCTGTGCTCTCTGATACACTGGTCCTCTAGTACACTTGCCCCATATTCTAGGCAGGACTGACTCTATTTTTAGAAACCATAAAGGAGGGATTGACTCGGGGAGTCATTCCCAGTTTTGCTTTTGCGCCCCCGGCCGATCTCAGCCAGGGCACTCATGATAGCAGTAGACAGTACAAAGGGGAGAGATAACCGTCATCTCATTGCCAGTTTACTCCAGCAGTAGACGGTACAGAACGACTGGTAACCATCTCTGCTATCATGCAAAAGCAAATGAATGCTGCTGTGTAGCGCTGGAGTATCGCCTCTGTCCGCGGCATCCAGTACACATATGGTGACTGTAAAATAAAAAAAAGCTGAACGGGCTCCATGGTTGCCGTGCTATGGCGTCTGCCAGGGCAATCCAGGGAAAAAGGGCGCGAAAGGATTGTCTGCTGTTGTTTTCCCGGAGGAAGGAATGACTGACGACATTTACCCAGAACCACCGCGACAATGATTCAACCCAGAATTCCAAGGGGCAGGGAGACTGCGGGAACTATGGGATAGCTATGGAATAGCTACCCACAATGCAACGCTCCAGAAATCGACGCTAGCCTCAGACCATGGACTCACAGCACCGAATTACTGTGCCTAGTGTGGCCGCGTGAAATCGAATTTATAATATCTGTTTTATAAAACCGGCTCAATGTAATTTGGAATTATCCTGTAGTATAGACGTAGCCTCAGTCTCCTTTCACATGCCCACTGACTTGAGGTAAAGTGCTGTGGAGGCAGCTATTAGAAGTACAGATACAAGGAAGATAAACAGTGAAAAGTTGCAGGGAAAACTCACCTGTTGGGGAGGGCTTGCCTGAAACTGAGGGATGCAATCAATTACACATAGTAACAATATTATATGCCGAAAAAATGTTCAGAGAAACAGCAAAACAGTTTAATAAGAGTACCGGGTGCCCCTAAGATTGTAAGTTTCAATACAGAACACAAAATAAATCAATAACAATTCAGGTTTGCTAGTCAGATAAAAAATAAAAAGTGCATTTACTCTTAAGAAGGTACAGGGACACTGAGAAATAAATAACATAAGTGAAAAGTTTCTTTCTGTGATGAGAACATATTCCGTTAGTAAAGAATTAGAAATTTGGGGTTAAATCAATGCATGCTGAGTACTACACTGTGAAAATAGCACCTTATGCGATTCGCCTGAGGTTTCAATATCATTATAGAGCAGTGTAAAACAATGCAGTTTGAAAACTGGGATCTACTAGGACAGCGAGTAAAGGGCTATGGCTCAGAAAGAATCTTGAAAGACAGTATAGATTGTGGATTTTAGCTAAACTGTTTAGAAATTATTGAAATTAACAATGCAAAAGACTTAGACCATCTTCCTGCCTACAAGATATAGTTCACACATTGTGCTTATTAATTATGAAACTGATAATCATGGTTCTAGTCCTACAGGTTCTTCACGGGTAAGAAAGTCTTGTAGATTGGCATAGGTGTGCCTTGGGCTGTGAATATAGTTCAGAAAAAAATTCTATTCAAGAGCTTTATAGGAAAATGTATGAAATATATTGTCTATTATAATATTAAATCTTATTTTTGATTATTTTTTTAAGCAGAACCTATAGTTGGTGATTCCGCTCAGCGTATAAAATACTGGAGCATGCTTGGGGGTAGGATGATAATAATTGTTTCCAGATAATTACCTAATCATTTGGTTACATACAAACTTCTGTAAGCGTAAAAGGAAATTGTCCAGTAATGGAAAAGCTATTTAGAAACTATTGCCTAGCAGTTCCGAAAGAAGAAAGTGTGATGTTTACCTTTCTAATATGTAGTGAGTTGGCAGTCTACTGAATTATTGTCTCTGACAACAACTTGTTTGTTGGATCCAGGAAAAAATGCTGACAATGAGGATTTATACTGCATGTTACTATGTTACTACCTCGTTTGTTACAGAACAGCAATTTGAGTCCTACTGCATCAGCACATAGAGTTGTGAAACCATTGAGATGGGAAAGAAACAGTTATTCTTGGCTGCTGTACTTCCTTGCTCTGGAAAAGTTTGCTAACGCTCATTACGTTACAGTGGCGCCCAGTATCTGCGCTTTCCCATTTTAAGCACCAGATTTTAGACTTTTCATCATTCTTATGTTTTATTTATTTCATCCAGAGTGAAAATGGCTCCTTCAAGCTACTTCTAACAGCAAAGAGACTCATAGCAGCATCCTGGAAGCCTAGAATATTTCCATCATGTAGCAAATAGGCAACTCCATGCTGGAAACAGCTGTGTTTGAAAGTAGTTTTTCATAATCTAAAACCTTGGAACCCTTTAGCGGGGCCAAATTCTGCCTCGCAACAGAAATACTCCCAAAAGGATTCACAAACAGAGACTGTCCACATGAGACTATTTTTTTTTCCTTCTCTCTTCCTATAAAATTTCCCATCGTTGGTAGGAGCAATGGCATAAATGCCAGTGAGACCTGCCTCTCCAGTATTTTAACCACCATGTCACCTTTCTGAGATTTTATTAACAACACTGTAGTTAAAATGCCAGTGAAAGCCACTACACTACCAGAGAACTCCTGTTGTTTTTCCCATTGGTCGAGCTGTCCATGATGGTAACAAAAATGGGAAATCTTGAAGAGAAAATGTCCAGTGTAGATAAAGTCAGACTGTGTGCTGCTAAAGTAGTGCTGTTGTGAGTCATCCCCCCACCATAGCCTACCCAGTAATGGCCTGTCCCCCACACTAGATTATGCATGGAGGTGGAATAAATCTAGTTACCATTGCCAAGTCAGGCATAAACTCTGCACAGATATGTAGACTACATCCTATGACTCCTAGACCCTGCCCTGTAACACCCTGCTTTTCCTCCTAGTGGTTGCAGCCTCTCCACAGATATTTGGAGAAGCTGGAATCAGCGCGAGAAGTTTCTGCCCAGTGCTACCTTTGACTGCTTCTGGCAGACACTTTTGTATACCAGGCATCCCATAATTTACACCTTAATCTCTTTTTCCAGGCAAATGTGACTCTGACTGAGCAAGTTCCATAAAATCTACCTTGTGATTTAATGTTGGGCATATCAGTTACACCTCCATCACTCAGGGTATGTCTACACTACGGGATTATTCTGATTTTACATAAACCGGTTTTGTAAAACAGATTGTATAAAGTCGAGTGCACGCGGCCACACTAAGCACATTAATTCGGCAGTGTGCGTCCATGTACCGAGGCTAGCGTCAATTTCCGGAGCATTGCACTGTGGGTAGCTATCCCATAGTTCCTGCAGTCTCCCCCGCCCATTGGAATTCTAGGTTGAGATCCCAATGCAAAAACAGTGTCGTGGGTGATTCTGAGTAAATGTCATCACTCAGTCCTTCCTCCGTCAAAGCAACGGCAGACAATCATTTCACGCCCTTTTTCCCTTGATTGCCCTGGCAGATGCCATAGCATGGCAACCATGGAGCCC
>NC_133774.1:108952071-108968569 GCF_003597395.2 Chelonoidis abingdonii | reverse complement strand
TCCACTTCCTTCTTTCATTATTTTATCTCAACAGAAACATAGAATCAGTCCGCCTAGCAATCTCAGGGCAAGTGTCACATTAGACGAACCAGAGAGCACAGCCCCTTCTGTCATTGTTCAGACCAAGAGATCTCCGCAGAACATGAGAATAGCTGCACCTGCCATTGCTAGGCGATGCCCTACCCAACAACCCCCACCCCCTGATAACCCTCCTCCCCCAACTCCCTCCTGGGCTCCCACCGTCGGCCAGTGTCCCCCCATTTGCTGTGATACGCGTAATCAAGAATCCGAGGAAAGAGAACCCACTGACTTTATCGAGATAAAAGGAGGGGACGAAAGGAAGCCTCCAGCCTGCCTCATGATAGTCCCAGCGCAGGAGACATTAGAAGCCCGATGCGCACGGGAAGCGGACCCCCTGCCTCCCTGCCTGCCTCATATAGTCCAGACGTACAGAATCTTTCTTCTTTAGACACTGGAACACGGGGTCGCGTGCGGCGCACTGATTGGAGCTGACGCCTCCAGTTGCTTATGATAGACGGCCTTAGCATCCTTCTGTACCATACTGCCCAGAATGACGGCGATTATTCCCATTTTTTACCAGCGTGCCAACCGGCCACGCTCACCGAGGCCAGCCAGCGAGCACTCCACCAGCTGCTGAGTCATATTGTCCATCCCCCACCAGAAGGGGTGCTGGTGCCCCACCCGCGCACCCCGCCTCTACAGCAGCCATTGCAGTAGACTAGGGTGACCTCCTGAAAAAAGCGCTGAGAAACCATGTTTTTTCCCCATTATATCTTAATCGGGGGGCGAAAGCGCCGGTGCTAAATTAGCCCACCTTACCCTGAAACACCCGCCCGGGAAAATCGTTTGACCCTTCACGGCATTGGGAGCTTCACAGACAGCAGACCGCTTTTTGGACGATTGCGGAGACTGTGCGATAGCTCGGAGTCCTGCAGTCCCCGCCCCCCCTCCCTCCCTCCATGAGCGTCCATTTGATTCTTTGGCTTTCCGTTATGCTTGTCACACAGCACTGTGCTGTGGCCTCTGTCTGTCGTAGCCTGGAGATTTTTTCAAATGCTTTGTCATTTCCTCTTCTGTAACGGAGCTCTGATGGAACAGATTTGTCTTGCCATACAGCGATCAGATCCAGTATCTCCTATACGGTCCATGCTGGAGCTCTTTTTAGATTTGGGACTGCATCGCCACCCTAATCCGACATGGCAATACCGATTTCAGCGCTACTCCTCTCGTCGGGGAGGAGTACAGAAATCGGTTTAAAGAGCCCTTTATATCGATATAAAGGGTATCGTTGTGTGAACAAGTGCAGGGTTAAATCAGTTTAATGCTGCTAAATTTGGTTTAAACGCGTAGCGTAGACCAGGCCTCACCTAGCACAGACAGGACACCAGACCTTAACTAATTCTTATATTGTTATATGTACTTTTAACTTTGGTATCAGTCTTCCTCCCACCCCCACCCATCTCACCCCTAACTCTAACTCTAATCTTCTTTGTTCCTGCATGCCTTGGTGTTATTTGCTATTATTCCAGTGTTAAAGATAAATATTTTGAGGACTTATCTTCTGAGTGGTCGATGATATAATGATGTATTATGCACTTGCTTCGGACTTTATAATTACTTGTGCTGGTGGTTGTGCGTGCTGAGCTGTTGAAAATTTATTAACATAAAATAAAAACGTGCCTTATTTTCAAAGATGCTGGGTAGTCACATCTCCCATGAAACTCAGTCACAGCTGTGGGTGCTCAGAACCTTTGAAAATCAGGCCTGTTACTTATGATTCAACAGTCCTAAATCATGGAGAATCGGGCAAATGGGATTTTTAATGGTATTTTAGTGTTCCTATTTTTATTTCCTCTCATTACTGGATTGTAATTATTGCCTTTTCAAAAAGGAAATTTCTACAGCAGTTTTGGACACTGAAAATTAATGATACAAAATCAAATATTAGAAGAAAGTATTGGTGTAACACATTGCGGAAGAATGGAAAGAAATGAAAAAGTACAGGGTGGTATAAAAGCAATGCGTAAGGATGGGGATTGTGGTACAGTAAGATTATCCTTGCATAGACTTCGAAGGTTGAAACTATCCTGACTGATTTGTGAGCGCACTCTAGTTATAGATTTTACTGTTACAATTGAAGATAAACAATATACTGTACAACATGCTTCACTGTAATAGTAGGTATTCGTTAGTTATCCATCTGTACAACCAACACACACACATACTCCACCAATCCCAACTATGTGTGTATTATTCCACAAGTATTTAAATATTAAAACCTGATCTCAGTGTTATGCCATTGCATATGCTGACATCACTAAATAGTTTCATACATAAGGATGTCACACGTGACAGTATTGTCATGTTCCCACACAATGTCATATGTAGTAATATCAATTTTGTAAAAAAATATTTTAAACATTGGGAAAATCAACTAATTTTTCATGGGGCAATCTCTAAAATAGGATCAAAG
The DNA here is from genome assembly GCF_003597395.2 of Chelonoidis abingdonii. Taxonomy (NCBI): domain Eukaryota; kingdom Metazoa; phylum Chordata; order Testudines; family Testudinidae; genus Chelonoidis; species Chelonoidis abingdonii. The sequence continues at coordinate 108,966,075 of NC_133774.1, read as the reverse complement.
TCTAATCACAGAGGAGTTATGAAAGATAATCAGTTTAATGTCATTGTTTTAGACCCCTTTTTGCTTGTGTATGACTAAAATATGCTTTGATTTAAGTATAGTTTACAATGCAGTTATTTTATAATATGGACTAATTTCATATTTTCTTGTTTAGAAGAACATATTTTAAAAAGTTGGGCTGTCAAACTTTGAAAAATGGCCCAGGGACATGCCTAATTACTATGTTTCAAAAGCATTTTGAATTAATATTTTTTTTTGGCACATTGTGTCCTAAATATATATATACCTGATCGTGTGTGACATTTTACATGGATTCATTTACAATTGATTGAGTAAATAAGAGCTATGCTAAAGATTTACCTGAACAGACCCCTTATTTCAGGTAAGTAATTCCCTTTCTAAAAATTACCTACACACATATTTACATGATAGATTATCATCAGAGCTCCTGCCCAGCCATTTCAGTTTGTCATCTTAATAGTACACAATTTAAAAAAGTGCCTAAATACATATAGAGTGCAGTGGTTTCAAAAGAGATTTATTGGGGAAGTAACTAGCTTTAAATTTCATGTATTTGTACGCAGTAGTATTTCATAATAGTTTTAATTTATGTCAGTTTAATTTTTTTACAGTTCTGTGAAATACTAGTTTCTTTGTTGTAAATTTATATAATAATATAGATCCAAACCCGTTCAATAGTAGTGAAGATTTTTTTACATCAGTCAAGCTACTATAAAATTTTATTTCCATCCCATTCTGTGAATATAATTCTGCACTAGCTTTGTATGAAGTGTTGCATAGGAACTGGATAACTAAAACAGATCTTCCCCCCATAACGTTGAAGCTTTTACTGTAACATTCTATTGACTTGCTGCCAATCATTAAGTTTCATACAGTTTTTGTGCATCTCTCAAATGAAACCTGATTTCCCAACTCCTTATTTGGGATTTAGATCTTAAATAAATAAATAAATAAAAAGTCTGGGGGGAAAAAACAACAGTGAGAATGTGACTGTAGCAAGTGATTTTTAATCAATTTAATAGTTCCATTAACTGAGACATGGAAAACAGTGCAAACATGGAAAACAGGCCCTTCTTCAATATTTTTCACCCATTGGGCAACTTGATATAGTTTTTTTTTTTTTAGTGATTTCATTTCTTTAAACACAGAAAACAGTCTTTTCAGAATTACACAGTTTATTCTTATTCTTTGTACTGGCAAAAACTCTTTATCAAAACAAATAACAGAATCTCTACAAAGAGCATGAAGAATTCTGCTTTTGGATTTTGTATACATTTTATTTTCTATTTTGATTTATGTGTTAAGCTAATTAAAAAAACTTAAAATGTAAAACTGCTGATTGGTACAATAGATTGAAATTATACCTCCATAAAGACATCAGATTGTTAGTTACAAATACAATAAAGTTTTATTATGGCCTCAGTCCTACAAAACCTGAGCAAAATGGGACTGAAATGCCAGGGGTGGTACAGATCAGTATTTGCTAGTGCTTTCAGTTAACTCACCTTCATAACCACAATAATTTAGCAAAACGTAAACTACAACTTCATTTTAAATATCTCCTTGCATTGGAGGGAGATTTGAATCTGCTGCCATGTTGGTTGTCTTTGAAGGTCCAGCATAAACCTTGCTGATATCAGTCAGCCATAAGATAGCTTGTAGAGTATCTGGAAATCAAAAGAATCAACGTCAAAGAAAATTGCTGAACTAGGTGTTAGATGCAACCATTGATTTTTCTTCAACAGTAGTAACGGGGAGTAGGAGGGGGGAAGAATCTCTCTCTCTCTCTCTCGCTCTCATATATATAAATATATATAAAAATAAATCTTAGGACCAAAAAACTTTGTGCATCGGATTTTGAAAGCTTATGGATCATGGAAGTATAGTAACATTAACCATTAGAACTCTGGCATTTTTTCAAAATGCTAATCATGGATATTTAGGAGAACACAAACACCTTTTTCTGAAAGAAAAAAGTTAAGAAAACTCAGTAGCATATTGCACTTTTGTCCTTTTAATGGGCTGTTTTAACCACTGTCTATAATGCTATGGAGCATGCAATGGCTGATTTCAGTATACTTTAAGCATACCATACATGGAATCTTTGATGTGCAAAAATGGGAAGAGGGAAAACAATGAAAATTGCTTTAAGGGAATATTTGGAATTCTACTGTTGTACACTACAGTTTATGTAGATATGAATGAGCTCTAATGGTAAAGTTACCTTTTATCCATATTCCATAAACTGTAAAGAGATATGATGCAAAATTATGTGACCCTGGGATTTTCTCAAGGCTAAATATTAACTGGTACTTACAATTGTAACTAATTGACTAAATGCCTAGATTTGTTCAAACATGGATCCCATTTCTAAGTCTGGCACTTTGAGAGTGTGTTTTATGATGATTCTATGATCCAACAAATGTTAAAAAAATAATAAGAAAAGTTTGATTAATTTACAGTAAAACACAGTTAAAAATGAAAAAGCACAAATGGACAAAAATGAGGATTCTTCCCAATACAGTGACAGGGAGAGAGTAAGTTAAGCTATTTATCAAGAAAAAAATACCTCTTATTGTCATTTCTAATGTAAGATTTCCAGCATTACAAATGGTAAATATGTGCTGTACATGTGCAAAATTCTTTAGACTGTGGAAGCTGATGTTTCCTAACGATTAGTACTAGTGCAAAGTGCTTCATATGAAGCTCTTTGCTGCTGATTACCTAGGGTTGAAGTGCCTGGCAAAGTAATATGCATTTTTAATAAATTAATAAAACAAAAAAGAACTTGAACATAAATGCGTGAAGGCCAAATTGAAATTATTTCTACTGTATTTATTGATTTTATTGATTGTTCCACCATTGTGTGTGGTTTTTGTTTTTTTAAACTTTATTCCAGGAATCACGAGACAGTTCAAACGTCCCCGTGGCTTCAAGATCAGCACTTCAGCCCGACCAGAGCTGTATCCCAGATTTTTTGCCATTGCAAGCTGAGGCAGATACATCTTACAGTTTTATACGCAATAGACCCCATTCTCAGTCTTCATCCTATTCCTCTGCCCTCAACATCTCAGCCAGCACCAAAAGAACAATACAAAATGGCTTTTAAGATTTTGTATTAATTTTATGAGGAAAAAACTGTGTACATTTTAAATGATGCAATTAAAATGGTATTTTATTGGGCTATCTTACCTTTGAATTGTGCTCTAACGTATTTTTTGGCACTCATTTTTACATTTGTTTGAAAACGGTGAGTGTCTTTTCATACATCCATGTTTCTATACTTCTCATTCCCAGTGTAGTGAAACAGTCCAGTTTTTAGTTTTATTTATCACAGTTGCTCATTTTTATGTAATATATTTTTAAATGTTAAAGAATGACACATTTTGGGTAATTTTCTTCAGACAAAAAAAATCAATAAGCCATTTTAGTCTCTATCTATCAAAGTTGTTTCATACTTGTCTATTTTAAATCAGGACTGCAATACTTTAATAGGATTGAGAGACCTATTTGAAATGTATGCCAATGATTCCTGTCATTTCATGGCAGCCCTGCCATGGTTCACTGAGCCCCCTCTTCTCTCTTGTCAGCTCAACTGAAGACAAGCATTTAGTTGCAAACTTTAAGCAGGTTGTGCAAAACAGAAATGATGTGACTGCTTCTCCTCCTGCACAATAATGTCACTCCTGGTCAATGTGAGAAGGTCAGGTTGCTCCTACATGATACCACTTGCCCATTTGAACAAGTTAAGTTAACTGCTGAATCTGGTCCCTGCAGGCGTTGAAAACTCATCCTTTTATGAAGGCTGCATTTGATGAGAAAGTAGAACAATTGTGCAGGGAGGATTTCTGATGACATGTTTATGTACCTTATAAGGACACTTCCCATACCAGCGTTACAGGAAATATACTTAGTTTAAGCTGAAATACTTTAAAGTAATGGCAGTTTTGACCTTCAAAATAGACTCCTTTTTTGTTGTTGTTGGTAGGACCCAAGAGTGACGCCCATCTTTGATGCTGACAGAATTTAAAGCAAAGCCATTGCCCTGCATTTTCTGCCTTGTAGCACACAAAAGTAAAATTGTATGTCAGGCCGAGATGTCGGGGAGCTGACAAGATGCCCCAGTGACATTTCAGCTGGAAAGAGCAAGTGTCTTGCAACCAAGTGGTCAAATATCAAATAATAGGTCAAGCAGGAAGGAGCTGAGTTCTAACCACAAAGAGGTTTCTGGTAACTTACTTGACAAGCTTTTGGGTGCTTTGTGGCTTGACAAAGTGATGTTTTGTTGGGTATCGCTAGACAGACTGTTCTTTATCGCCTTCAGAAGATCAGACATTGACATTGATTAAACTCTTTAACCCTTAAAGGTTACATCCTAGCATCTTGCATCATTGTGAGTGAAGAACAAAAGAAAATTTATAATATACCATTTGTTTTTGTATTAATCACTGAACTCTCTAGTGCTATTAACGTTTGATGTGCTATGTAGTTTTTGACAAAGATTGAATGCAAAATCTATATATTAGATTGTTTCTTATTGTGGACCAGTGATACATTATAAAAATAACATTGTGGAATTTGTCTTTCTTGTGCTATGTTAAAAGTAACATTTGATTCTAAGAATTCTGTCTACTGAAATGTTCTTTATTTTGCCTGGAAGATATTTGCATACATAATACATACATTATAAGAAAAATCATGCAAATTCCCATTTTCCCTTCTTCCAAGGACTCTACTATCAATATTAGGTTATAGAACCTTGAAACCTACTAGCAAGTTTTCAAGTATTTTTGATTTTCAGGTCCCTTATTTATATGTGCATCTGCGGGCATTTTGGTGTAGATCCACACAAACATAATATTTGAGCTATTTTTATTTTCAAAAGTACTGATACAAAAAGCAAAAATACTCTTTTCTTTATGATGTGTTTGGTTTAGATCACTTAAGACAGACTTTTCTATTTACTTCCTAAGACAGCTTCCCTCCTTCCTAACAATGACTATTCCTAGTAAAAGTATTGAAAATGCCATACATTTTTCTCACATATATAATGTCAAAGGTCTTTTATACTTGCATGTAGAGTGACATAATACATTTCACTGAGCATTTGTTATATCTTTTGTGTACGTGGTTTATATGTGTATGCTTACTTTCAAAAATAGTACCATTTGAGAGGTGTCAGTCTGAGATATACTGTGCATACTCTTTGGTACACAAACTCATTAATGGCTCAATAATCAATAATCTGGATCATCAACAGGAGAATCCTGCTGCTTTGGTCTTCAGGTTTATAACAAACTTTCATGGCCAAGTGAAAAATTATAAAGGAGCAGAGAAGATTCTGCATGGGCAGATCTCACCTAAGAGCGTTTCAAAAAGAGAAGGTGCCTCCATGGCATTCCCTTCTTCCTCTCTTTGGGAACACTTTGGAACCCACTGTATTGGGACTCCATGCATTTAGAGGCAGTGAGAGGGGGGAAAAAATTGCTCAAGCACGTCCATCCATAGCCAATATCCTAGGTCTATCTCAAGCTGATTGTAGGCAGAATATAGGTCAGGAATGGCCTGGGATAGTGGTGGATAAATGCTTGTTTGCCACCACAACTTTCCTCTAAAAGCTTCATTCCTACTATTTGATTCACTATTTACATAAAACTGCTAGGAGAGATTATGAGCCTGTGTGGTCTCAAATGCTAGCAATATGTAGATGACACTCCTCCCTTGTTTATTGTTCGCATCATATGCAAACACCAACACTGCCCATTTATCCTGAAATCTGGGTGAGGAGGAGCTGGCTGAAGCAAGAATGAAGTTATGCTGGTAGGCACAGGGAAACATTTTAAAGTGCTTCTCATCACTGTTCATATTTCTTCCAGTTGAAGATGCTTGTTCCCAAATCATTGAAGTAGGATGTAGCATAGGAGTCTTTCTGTATTTCTCGCTGATGCTAGACTTCACATAACACTGGCTGGAAAAAAACAACCCAGAGATTAAATAATTAAAACTCCATAAACCTTGGCTTGAAAGCAGGAGCCTGGGAAAAGGCTGCTACTTGTGCTTCTGGTAGTCCATGTTGCCCAGGAGGCGTTCTGCCACATTTTGTACATCACCTTTGTAATATGCCACTTAACCTAGTTTTCTAAAGGGAGCCAGAGAAGTAAGTATGAGATCTTGATTCTGACTTACAAAGCCCTCTGAGGTCTGGGCCCAAGATGTTCAAAAGAACTGCTTCATTCTTTGGACCTTAACTGCCCTCTATAGCTCTGTTCCATGAGAACACTGGAACCTGTCTACCTGGAGCTGGCTCTTTCTCAGCACTTTGGAACTTACATCCACAGGAACAAAGAATGACCCCAGACTCCCCAGTTGCAGGTCTCAAATGCTAAGCTTGCTTCTTTGAACTTATTTGCACACAAAGCAACTGGACTCTGATTACAATTTACATAAGGATAATTTATTATTGTCCTTATGGAAATTGCAATCATTTACACCCCCACAATGGAAAGGAACATTTAAATTGTTAATGTACATTATGTATGTTGTGATACAGCATGGCCAGAGGGGAGCATAAGAGTGTTAGCAGGGGGCCTTATTCCCTGCCAAGGGAGGAAGGTTTGCTTTAGATTAACTAGAACAGCTGTGGCCAATTAGAGCACCTGACTCCAGTTAGAGCACCTGACTCCAGTCATGGGATATAAACCCCTGCTTCAGTCAGACAGGGGGTGGTAGTTGAAGGAGAAAGGTTGGATTGGAGCAGAGTGCAGATTGCAGAAGAGAAGAGTTTGTCCAGAGAGAAATAGAAGGTTTGGAGGAGTGCTGCGGTGGATTGGGAAGCCCAACAGAAACCCTAGGTAAGGGGCACCAGGCTTGTATAGAAGAGAGGCGAGAAGCCCTTCACAAGCTGACGGGTATGAGAGGGAAGTAACCCAGGGGAAGAAACCGCTAGTCAAGTGGTTCACCACAACCCCAGGGCCCCTGGGTTGGGACCTGGAGTAGAGGGCGGGCCCAGGTCCCTCCCTCTCCACTCCCCTCCTCCAAGGACACTAGGGGAGTGATTAAGAACTGGTTCAGAGGCAAGCAATATCGCCCTGAACCTACCCCAGAGAAGAGAAAGCGCGAAACCCAGAGAACAATACCGGCAATTTGCCACAATGTGTATCCTCTGGCAATGTGCTCAAGTAGCATGATGATAGGTATGGTATAAGAAACTGATCAGAAATATCTTCTGTGCTCTAACCCTTCACATTTTGCAAAGGATCCAGGTGACTGCTATCTGCCTATGGGAAGGAGCAGCACAGATGGGCTGACATTTCCCTACCCAGCATATCCCCAGGATCCATTTGCTCCCAGCCCATAAAGAAGCAATTTGAAGGATACTCAACAAAGTTCATCTCACAGAATTTCACAGTCCATGCAATTGTATGCAGGTATTGTCCTAGAAAGATGCAATTTACTCCCAAGTGCTTCTATGCCATCTTTTTTTCTGGGTTTTTACGCTCCTTCCCCTTATTTATTTATAAATTTACACTTGCCAGTTCAGCACAGGCTTTACTATTAGTCAAGATGATATATACTAATAATGGGAGTTCTTACCAATGCTGGAAAAGACCTTGGAGCTCTTCGCCAAGTCAGATCCTTAAATAGTGAACCTGAGGTCACTCTCTTGTCTCAAGGGCTCTCAACTCTAAACTTTGTGAAAACCTTGCCTGAGTAAATTGAAATACATTATCATATGCCACGTCTTCATGAATTAGGTCAGTTTGTGCAGTTGATCATGTTGTTATCTTATAGTTTACATTTTGTCAGTGTTTTCCATATGAACCTTTATGTTTAGTGGTATAACTTAGTACACAGAAAATTATTTTATTTGACTTTTAAAGTATGAAATTTCTTCATAGTTGTCAGTTATTTAGCTGTAAACAAGCCAGGTGTACTAGATTTTTTGCACTTTATGAGCACAGTTCCTTCTGAATGTTGAAGCCTTTGTGTGATATTTCCATATAAAACTGAAGTTTTATTTACAAGACTCTGTCTGATATCCTTTTAATATCCCACCCCTGCAACAGGATCTGCACAAGTGAATCCTTGTAATTGAATGGAGTCCTGTCGAACTCAGTGCACTTTGCCATGGATTCCAGGGTCCTACATGGATCTGCTTGCAATATCCAGAACCATGGGGAACATGGTTCAAGGAATATTCTGTTTTATACAGTGTTATCTACTGTAGTCAAAGATCCCAATTTTTTTAAAAAAGTGTTATTACTTTAGTCTTTAAACCAGTTCTTTACTGGTAGTTCACTGTGACGTTTCTGAAGTTCATTAGGCTATCATTTTTTATTTCAAGTGCTGTATTACATAAAATGGCACAAGAAAATAAAAAGCTATGGAGAAATTTCTTTAGAATTAGGCATCTCTCAAGAAGGTGATTCTAAGAGAGATGAGTCTGGATATAGGAGATAATTTTCATGTTCCCACTGTTTATTCACTGCTTGTATGTTTCCCACTTCGCCTTGCTTTTCTATAATTCCGTGGAATAGGAAATTGGCATTTTCTGTATTACATCATCAGCATTTGTGTAGCTCTGTTATGTCTGTGATCCAGGGGTGGTTTGTTTGAAGTCCAATAAAAATCATAAATCAAGAAATAACATACTGCAGATATAGTGTTTTATATCATTTCTTAAACAATATTCAGCCATTTCAATTTTTTTTACCAATACATGGTAAAGCCATGGTGATACCATGATTATTACAGCTGCAAATTAACAATAAGCAGTACCAGAGGAAGCCTGATCCTGCAAACCCTTATGTAATGGGGTCAGCACCCACCTCTCATGGGCACTCCCTTTTCTCTGGCTGACATACCTGCAATCAGTCTTTTCACGGTGTGACATCCACCACTCATGGGCAGCCCCGCAGTGGTTGGTTGGTTGGTTGTGAGCCTGCTTTTGCTTTTAGTTCTTATACTGGGGTTGGCACCCACCTCTTGCAAGCACTCCCGCCCCCCACCTCCAGCTGATAGTTCTCTTGGTGAATCTTCAGCGTCTCAGCCTTCTGGCCAAGCCGCATACACTGTCCCCCCTTCCAGGGTATACAGTCTCGAGTTTTTATCATGGCCTTGGTATGGGGCCATAGTTCTTAGGCTTCTTCCAGAGGCACTGCCTTCTTCAACCACCCAGCCAGGGCCTATCTCTGTACTCACAACTGGTGATGTTTCAGCAGGCCTCCCCGGCCTCAGGCTTCAACCAGACCAACTGGGCCCATCTCGGTACCCTCACTGGCCTGCACAGGTTCAGTGCTCAGTCCCCTGGGCTCAACCTTCCCCCTCTCTGACCTTCCACTGGTCCTGCTGTCCTTCCCACCCACCAGGCACCCAGTCTTCAGCAGCCTTCCCTGGGCTTCAGTCCTGTCCACAATGAGCTGCCTACAGTATTGCTGCTCCATCAGTCCATCCTCAATCTCCACAACTGAACTCCCCTCCTCTGCAGTCACTCTAGGCTGCCTGGAGGACTCCTTGCTGCTCTTTTCTGGGACAGGGTGATGAAGGGGGCCTCTGGACCTAGTCCACCCTGCCACACCTTACTAACATGAGTAGTATATGTTGGTGCAAATGAAGACTTGCAGGACAAGGCACAGGGATTGCATACTTTTAAAAACACATGCCATTGGATCAAAGAAGCAAGTGTGGGGATGCATATTCATCTGAATCCTGCCGAGTACTCATGCTGGCTAGTCACATGCTTAAAGTTAAGCAAATGCTTTCCTGGATTGAAGGGGCAGTGCTCGGCACTTGGCAGGACTCAGCCCATTATGATTAATGCACAAAGTTCTATAACATTGTAGGATTCTGTTGGCACGAACTGAGGGCCAATGCACTACTTGATTTCATAATATGCCAGTGGCACATTGTTAAATTAAAAAAAAGATCCAGCTATAATTACCAATCTTACATTCTTGTAATAGTTACAAATCCCAAAACTCCAAAGCAAAGAAATTCAGAGTTAAGTTTGAAACTCTGTTCTTCTTACCTCTTTCTGGCACGTGAAGGTCCATAATGGTAGATTGACCTCATAAACATTATTATATTTGTATGTGTTGCAACATGTGAGCAACACTAAGTGAATCTTGCTTTTAGTCTTCACACTGAACTGATGTGCTGATGTGGGCTTAAGTCAAATGTTTAGAGGTATACGTTTTTAAAACTGACTTTAATGAGTGTCATGCAGCTAAAATCCTGCAGTTGTTTTAAAATGTCAGGAGTTAATGTTATTTGAATGCAGTATTTGGTGGTTTAATTGAGTCATGCTTCATTGTCTTTTACTGCACATTAATGCCAATGAAACAATGATTGTTGACAGAGAGTCCTCTTCGGTGAAACATCCACTGACACATTGTGCTTCTATAGAACAATACTGCAGGAAAGCAAATGGTCTTATGCTACTTGAAGAATCTGATACAGTCTAAGTGATAACTAGTTTCACTATATTTTGTGAGGAACTATAGATTAGGCTGTGCTTTCTACATAGCTCTTGACTCTGTGTTTTCAGTCTGCCTTTTGAGCTGGTGATGGAGTTCACAGGATAATATTGGAGGGTTTTTATATATGTACATTAACCCAGAGACTTAGTGAGGAGTGTGGTTGATACATTAATAAATAAACTTTGAAAAGTGAAAAGCAAACTTAGAATTCAGGTTGGATATAGGAGCTCCTTGTAGCTTTTGTAAATTTGCCTTAGGTCATGCCTGTGGCCTTTCATCCTGCTTTTTTAATGGAGACACAGAATAATTTGTCTTCTTTTCGCTGTCATCTTCCAATGCATAACTTATTTTCATCTACCATAACATACTCACATGACATGGCAATGGAAGCTGCTATGGCTACGAAAGGTACTGAGTACTCCACAATTCAGACACGTACTGAAAAATCGTTAGGAATTTTGTGTATAATTTTCAAAACCTTAGGAGCCTGAGTCCCATTTTTAAAATGATTTAGGCACTTGCAGGCCTAAGTCACCTTGACTTTCAATGTGACAGGTTCCTTAGTGCCTAGGTCACTTTTTAAAAAATGGGACAGGCTCCTAAGTCACTTTGGTGCTTTTGAAAATGTTATACCGGATTGGCAGAGGCTTCACAGTCACCTGACGCGTGTTGACTGGTTGCTCAAATGTGGCTTTGCCACAAATCCTGACCAAGAGTAAGTGCATAGTTGTGTTGCCCTGAGGAGCACAGGGTCAGATCAGGGACAAGATCTCTGATCTGGTCTTTCGGCCCACGTTTGCTCCAGGGTGGAAGTAATTTATGCCAGCCCTGTACTTGGTGCAGCATGCTTCCTCTCCATGCTACCTCAGCTTTGCTGGTCGGCATATTGGGTGTGTATGTGATGGGAGAAACAAGGCTCCATCCACTTCCTGCCCACCTGAACAGGAAGGGATGAGGGACCTCATTGAGGCTGCTCACCACATTAAATATAGACTGGTGATGCAAGCAGGCCTATGCAGGGGGCTGACTGCACATAAAGTAGCTCACAGATGAGCTCTCTATGAACATCCAGACCTAATGAGGGAGTCAAGAATGGTCTAGCAATTAGAACTGGGGAAACTTGGGGTCTTTTCCTAGTTCAGTTACTATTGCACTGAGAGACCTCAGGCAAGTCCCTTAGGCTGAAATTTTCAAATATGGGTGTCTTAAGTTAGTTAACTAATAAGTGGCCTGATTTTTCAGAAATGTTGGCCTCCCAGAACTTCCACTGGAGCAATGGGAGTTGAAGGTGCTCAGCAGCTCTGAAAATCCATCTGCCTGTGGAGTTAGGTAGCAAAGTTTGAAACTTTGGTCTTAACCTCTCTGCCTTGTAAAAGGAGGGTAAATAATCCTCACTCTTCTAAGGCCATTGAGATCCTTGAATGAAAGTTATTGTAAAAGTGCGAAGTGCTGTCATTTCACATACCAATGTGACCGTGTGGAATGACATGTTATGATACTTATATGTAAATTCTATGTATGGAAGTCTTTCTACAAGGTACATAAAGGCTATTCTAAATGTTTGCTCTGGATGGCTGAGGTACTATGAACATGTTTTAAATTGGGTTAGCTCCTTTTAAACTGTAGATATCAAATGAGTTCTGCAGACTAATGCCTTTCTTTTGGAGAAGAAAAGACATCATTGCTGCTGAGATTTGGGTCAGCTGAGAATAATGTTGTCCGGTAGATAAGGTGCTGAATTCTGAGCTGAGAGAACTGGGTTCCACTCCCATTTCTGCCACTGGCAAAATACCATGCAAGGCTGGCTGCAAACCCCCGTTCTCACTTTCTGGTGACTTTGTAAATAAGAAATGGGCAGCATGATCTCCTGTAAATGTAAACAAACTTGTTTGTCTTAGCAATTGGCTGAACAAGAAGTAGGAGTGAGTGGACTTGTAAGCTCTAAGTTTTACATGTTTTTGTTTTTGAATGCAGTTATGTAACAAAAAAATCTACATTTGTAAGTTGCACTGTCACAAAAAAGATTGCATTGCATACAGTCCCTGTATGAGATGAATTGAAAAATACTATATCTTTTATCATTTTTACAGTGCAAATATTTGTAACAAAAAATAGACACTGATTTCAATTACAGGACAGAATACAATATATATGAAAATGCAGAAAAACATCCAAAATGTTTAATACATTTCAATTGGTATTCTATTGTTTAACAGTGCGATTAAAAATAGGATTAATCATGATTAATTTTTTGAGTTAATCATGTGAGTTAACTGTGATTAATCGACAGCCCTAGAAATAATGTATTCCTACCAAAAGAAAACCCCTCAAGAATGACATTTTCTAGTCTGTTCTCCTGGAAACTATGAAATGCAAAAAACCTAATCAAATGGGAATAATTTATCCAGTTTTCCAAAGCACTTTTTGAGATCCTCAGATGAAAAGTGGTATATGTCTGCAAAGATTAACATCATCATTGTTATTATTATTATTGAATGCTCTGCAGTCAGTGAATGCATTCTGGTTTTGTTGAAAATGCAAATTGTCTCTAGTGTGAAACATTCCTGTGCACAATGGTGACTACATCAAAAGTCTTCATCAAGTATTTCTGGAGTATTTATGTCATTTGGGCTTGCACTTCTGCACCTGAATGCTTGGCTGATCAGAGGACTGGAAGAGGTAGGGAAATTGATAAACATTATTACTAGTAATGAGATGTTAGATCTGCTAGAATTCTAAACAAATTTCTTAAAACCTAAGGGAGAATGCCCTGACTGATCTGATTTTAGATCTGTTTGCTATCAATTAAGATAAAAAGCTTCCAGTTTTCTACTTAAGTAAAAATTCATTACCAAGTGTGATGCTTGGAGATCACCCAGACCAGTAAGGGGTTTTGTCACCACCAGCCCTGTAATGTTGTGCAGTTTTGGTTCAGACCCCAGATACCAGTAGCCTGTCCACAAGGTTATCACCCTGCAAAATTATGACCCTGGCTTTCCCCAGACTAGTTACTCCTTGCAGGATGACATCAGCAACCCTTCCAGTCCAGAGTATTCCCAAATCCATCCTTCTGAGTTCTTAACTATCAGACACACAGCCTTTGTCCCTCTGGTTCGGCACCCCCAAAGGCAGGAAACCAGCCCCTGCCCCATCAGCTCACTTTGGTTCCTACATGCCACATAGTTTGCGCAACAGAGACCTGCTTGGGTTTAAAATAAACAAAAGGCTTAGTAAATAGAAAAGCGACAGTTTCCAAGATGAAGTAGTAAGGGAAAGCAAACAGATACAAGTTAACGCAAAAAAATAAAGATTCAACCTCAGGCATTACACTTCTATATAGGATAAAATTCATTATCTAAGGCTACGTCTACACTATGGGATTATTCCGATTTAACATACGCCGGTTTTATAAAACAGATTGTATAAAGTCAAGTGCACGCGGCCACACTAACCACATTAATTCGGCATTGTGCGTCCATGGTCCGAGGCAAGCATCGATTTCTGG
>NC_133774.1:108938642-108948006 GCF_003597395.2 Chelonoidis abingdonii | reverse complement strand
TTTAGTGCTACTCCTCTCGTCAGGGAGGAGTACAGAAACCAATTTAAAGAGCCCTTTATATCGATATAAAGGGCCTCGTTGTGTGGACGGGTGCGGCGTTAAATCAGTTTAACGCTGCTAAAATTGGTTTAAACGCGTAGTGTAGACCAGGCCTAATACAAGTCAGCTATTGCCTTTGATCCGTTTCCCAACTTACCCCTAGCCATAGTAGGACCCAGTGTTTCACAGACAGCCACCGCCAATAGCTGTCCCTCAGTTTCTGGATGCAAAACTTCAGACACAAACCTGCTTTTAAAAGGCTTTTTTCTCTCCCCCTGCCCCCGCCTTAGTCCATATTGACTCATGTTTATACAAAGTGTGGAAACCTTTTGACTGGAGAGCTGGGATGTCACAATGTCTTTCCATTGACTTTAATGGTCCACCATTATCTTTTCCTGCTGGACAGTGGGGTGTTACTTGGAGCTCGTTTTGTGTAGCTGTCTGGGGATGTGTCCCCCCCTGCTGTGTGGTATACAGGTTATGGGCCCAGTTTTCCATATACATAAATACATAGATTCACAACCACCATCTTTATGCACAGCTCCAAATAACCATCCAGTTCAGAACATTACAATATTTCATAAAAGACCTCGTCAGTTTCATTTTTATAGTACCATAATACAGTGTGCAAACAATTGGTCCAACTATTCATATTTGAGGTTTAAACCTTTTATTCTCCCTTTGGGTGTGTGAACCGTGATATGTTAACTGATGCACTCTCCATTTATTTTGCAGTAGGAATTTGTGTGCATCTTTCTCCAACAGTCCCCTGTGGATGAAAGGTCCTGACCAGGCTGTGAAAGGATAAATCTTCATGAGCCATGTAATGCCATTCTCTTCAAAAGGAAAATTAGGTCCCTTCCACTCGCAGAGACAGCTAGTTTTACAGTGGGCCGAGCAGAACCAGAAGATTCTTCCTATTTCAAAAAAGCTGTTTCTCTCTCACGTACACACACAGCATGACTTCCCAAAGGGTACGGATTAAACAGTTGGGGTTATTTGAAAAAGTGTCTGAAGTCCTCCTCCTACCCAGAAAGAATTGCACTATAAAGATTTATAATTTGAAAGGGAGGAGTTTCTCCTTTTGGCGCTGAACAAAAAGACTTAGATTCTTTTAATAAATGAAATGGCTCCTACCTATGTCTGAGTCTGTGAGAACCTCTCAAAAAGTTCACAGTAGTTACAGTTCACCACATGAACTAGTAGAATACAAACTTATTTCTTTGAGCAGCTACTACTTATCTTTCATTTCATTAAAACATTTGGGCACTTGAAATCCAATTTAGAAATGGCGAATGTTACAGACATATCCCAGGCCTCTCTTTAGATCAACTCAGGAAGGCTAGTTGTAAATCTTGGTGCCACCAAGCTGAGATGAAGGGAGTAACTCTGGTTCAACTGTGGTGTAACTGACACTAGAATTTGGGCCATTCTCCTCAAGAAAGTATTCACAGAAATGTCTGCCAAATTTTCATGCTGCTTTCCTTATCCTCTGTTATCTGTTTAGTTTCCCACTTCTCCTTTTCTTCCTATCTGCTCCATTCCTTTCTTTCCCTCTCCACATCTCTCTTCTTTTCATTCTCAGGCCTTTGCCTCTGCTTCCCCTTCCTATCCCCTCATTCTTCATTTTTTCTCCTCTCTCTATTCCAAAATGAACATTACTTTAGTGAGAAGAGAGAAAGAGAGAAAATAGTTCCAATGTATGAATCCTTCCACATTCTCCAAACCGATCCTATCCGAGAAGAGAGGTTGAAATATCCTGTGAGGAGTGTGATCTTGCCAAAACATATCATAGACCTTATTCCCTAATGGTTTATATTCTCACTGGCATATAATAAATCAAATTGAAGTAATCTTTTAATATATTTTTCCACCTGAGCTGCCTCATTTGAAATTTAAACTCTTAGCTGGGTTTCAGCTACAAGATCCAAGTTGCATTTGTTTGGCCAAATTTTACTCTTAGTTACCTCACTGTAAACCCATTTACTTCAAATAGCTGTCTGATAATGTTGTAATAGAATTTCAGATTGGATGAACTTTTGGTAACTTGTCTAAACTCACTTGGTCTATTTGTTGATATTGTGAAGTACCTAGCTGAAAAGATTTATGTTCTTCCTCAGAAGATACCATTACCCCTCCATCATTACCCATTAATTTTTTTAAAAAAATAAATAAAATATACCATTTGCATATGAACCAGAAATTGAAAAAATAAGTGTTTAGATTTAAGTGAAAGTGGTAGAAAAATGGAAATAATAAATTCAATTTATGGAGTTGACAGAGTATTGTATACAGCAGAGGTTCTCAAACTTTTTTTTTACAGACCACTTGAAAATTGCTGAGGGTCTCAGTGGACCACTTAATGATCTTTCCAAATGTTGTTCGTACTGCTAGCTAACTAATGTAAAGCACTTTGGATAAAAGTGTTTTATAAAAAAACTTTATAATTTAAACTTTTTTTGTTCTACAAATAAAAGTACACAGCTCATATTTTAATAGCAGTAGTCTTACCTTTATAATACGATGGATGTGCCCTATTTCCTCCATCATGGCAGCCCCCGAACTGGGGCTGGGAAAGAGGGGGGTCTCCCTTGCCATGGCAGCAACCTAGCTGGGCTGGGAAGAAGGGGGGCTCTCTCCCTCTCTCCCCTGCCATGGCAGCCCTCAAGCTGGGTCTGGGAAGGAGGGCCGTCTCTCCCCGGCACCTGCAGCTCTGGAGCTGGGGAAAGTCGCCTCTTTCTCTGCCCACCACAGCCCTGCACATCCCAAATTCCCTCCACCCTCTATTCTCACCCCACTGCCCCTCCCATACACCCTCTATTCCCCCCAAGGCCACCACCTCACCTTACAAGTGCATCTTCTCCAGGGTCCAAGCACCCAATTAGTGGATCCATGCCTGCACGACTCCACTAATTAGGTGGGTGGCCCTTCATTCTCTCATGTGCGGCCGCCCAGCCGTGCACCTTAGAGGGAACTATCCACAGACCACCTGAATGGAGCTTGGTCCGCGGACCACAGTTTAAAGCCTCTGGTATTCAGTATGTGATGCTAGAGGTATGACAATCAGTTAAATAAGAAATTATAAAGGGAACCAAGAGATTTTAAAATATGAAGTCTACATGCATAGCCAAATATAATGCTCTTTCTTTTGGAAAAGTGGACATGGAAAGGACTGAAATGTCCTGAAATTCCATCAGTCTCTCCCTAGAGTGATTATTCTCCCTGAGGGAATCAAAGACTTTAAAGGATTTTAGGCACTGCTCCTGATTTATAAAGATTAGCTCATCCATTTGGGGAACTGTAACAATACCATGGGACTGTCAGCAGTCCTGTGGCTCAAATGCCAAATCACAGGCATCAAGTAAAAATTAATAGTTGCAGCAAACAGTTTGCAAAAAAGCCAGGAGCTAAAATTTTAACAAATGATTAATCAAACAATTATGAACAGCAAACAAATCTGCAGCATCTTTAACCTGTTTGCAGATAATTTGTGAATATAAAGAGGCACTAAATTAGCCAAATAAACGATTCACCAGGAATCGTTTCCCTAGCTGTACCTGTGACCTTGCACATTTAATTTAATGCAAAGGACGAAGTGGAAATATTTAGCTAAAGTACATGAGTATGCCACATATGTAGGAATAGGCGGGCAGAGCTAGGGCTATTTGCGGACTATTAACTCTGAGTTTCAGACTTTCAAACATATGTTTTTTGGTAGATTTCTATCATTTAGAATTTCCTGGCTTTTAACATTTTTGCTAATAAGGTTGATAGCAGAGACATTTGATACATCTTCACAAGCTTAAAGACATATTAAAGAAGAATTTTTTTTTCTGGGAATAGAATCCTTTGGGTAGTTAAGAATTAGTATTATATTTATCTCCTTTCCTTTTCAAAGTCAAAGAAGTAAAAGAACAACAGGGACATTTTAAAAAAAATTATCTTCACATTATTGGCTAAATGGGATGTCTCTACACTTCTTAGACAGACACTCTAGAAGTAAGTGGTGAACAAGAATGGATAATTTAACACATGGATAAAAGCGGAATTTATAGAAACTGCTGATGTTCAGAAAATGAAAGGGCTGATAATAGCAATTAATGATCGTGAAGTCTGCTACTTGGTTCTGTGAGACTTTAAAACCATTTCTAAAAAGGGGAGAAGATTAAAATACATATTGATTGGCTGATGTGCAAAAGGTAAGGTTTAAAAGCAAAGAATTGACCAATATGTATTATATTAATTAAGTTCTTCTCATCATTGTGAATAAACAAGAGCTGATAACCTGTATCTGTAGTTTCCTGAATTGATTCCAGATTGAGTGTACTTCAAAGATCTAATGCCATGTAAGCTGGAAATCTCCTTCAGAAGGAGATTTTCTGCTGCACACTTGACTTCCTAATTTTGTTTTGTTTTGTTTTACTTAGTTAGCACATACGTGGTGCATTGTGGCAGAAGTGATGTGATATAATAGCAGGTTTAGAAATGTGAAAGTTTGCCCGAAAAATCTGCTTGCTAACCAACTTCACTCCCATGAACACATATGAAGAGGAAAAGCCACAGCTGCTGGAAGTCAGATATGAAAAGGTGAAGATGGGTGAGGGATAAGCCTGCAATTGTGGAGTCAGCAAGGAATTTCTGAGATTTGGGGGTAGGGTAGGGCTCCAGAGTCAGGACTCATAAAATATCTTAGATAGGAAAGAGAAAGTCACTTCATGGATGAAATCCTGGCCCCACTGAAGTGAATGGGAGTTTTGCCTTTGACTTAATTGGGGCCAGTATTAAAACCTATGACTATTAGGAGACTGAACTGATGACCTGTCTGGTAGAATGCTCAGTGCCTTAAGGTATGTTACTGAATCAACAGTTGCTTCTCAACATTTCTCCTCTTCTGGGAGTGAGTAGTACTCATGATTTTATTATTAGCCAGAGTCCAATTATAAGAATGAGGGAATCGTGGCATGAAAAAGTTTTAAATGACTTGTCTGAGATCAAATACCTGTGACAATGTGATGAAAAGAAAACAGGTCTCCTGCCTCTCAGCCTCCTTCTTTTAATCACTGGTTCCCAACTGCTCCTATTCATAACTATCTATCTTTAGATGTAAAAATAGCACCAGGAAAATACAATGGGGAGTGGCATATTGGCTGCCTCACATGAGGTCACTGCGCCAGGGCTATTTGGAGCCCACTGCTTATAAAACTCGCTGGAGGGCAGGTAACATTGTAATTCTTTCCTCTTTCCTTCTTTCTGCCCTCTTTCTTTGCTGCTGTTGTTCCTGGGGGGCTGATGTTTGAGTCTTTCCTGTTTTGTGGCAATGTGCCAGCAGAAAAGATGCTGCTGAAAAAGTGGCAAAGCCAGCAGGAGGGAATGGATTTCTTCTTATAGCCAGATGAAAGCACCAAAAGAAGATGCCTGGACTCTGAAAACTCAGGCTATGCCCCAAGTAGCTGGACACCTTTAAATTCAGCCCATGTCTAAGATTTTAGTCCATTCAAAACTGCATTGATGAGTCAATAATAATAATAATAATATTTGCAAATATTTCCCACTTTTGCTATCACCAGTTCACCTCTTCAGTTACCAACACAGGGAGATCTAGTGTAGATGGCCCGTCAACTGCCACCAGCATTAAAAGCACTGTGAGACTTAAGCCTATTCAGTGCAGAAGTAATAGGAATGTAGATTATAATGCTGGTAGTGGTATAGACAAGCTACAGATGTATTTTCTCTCTGCCTCCCATGGTGGAATGGGTTGCAGGTGTACTGAGCTCTAAGCTTGAACTTTCTGTGGTAGCTGGTGCATGGGATAGATATGATATAGAAGATACTTTACCTTGGAGCACTGGCCTCCTACACTCTTTACTTCTGGGTGAGGTACTGATCTGGTCATCCCTTCTGTCTCACCCAGAAACTTTTCTGGTTAGGCCTTGGCCAATTTTGCAATCTTCAGTGCATTGAGACAGCTTCCCACTTAAGTAAAACCATCCGTCTCATTCAGCTAGTGTCTTGCATGTCTCCCCTCTACTCTCTGAAATGCTGCCTCTGATTACCCCGGCTCTTATTGCTGTGGTAATGGTGAGGCCAAAATGAACAGACACCCTAGCTAACTGACACCCTGGCTAGTCATTTCTTGCATTCCTATCACATTTTCAGACAGCAGTGCTATATCAGCTAGATAGTCTCTCACTTATTTCCCTTCGTTCCTATCTGAAGCCCTCATTAGAGTGTTCAATTGATTTCTGCTGCTGCATCACCCAGTCAATTGCAACATTGCACAGTAAAAAGGTAAAAGAGGTAAAAAGATGCTGTACTGGTTGTACTCTAGCTTCTCTGTAAACCATTCAGGATTCCCTGCTATTTGTTTTCACACAACATTCAACTCTGTTTTGCAGGCTCCTGGTGAAGCTGATACTCTCCATAGCAAAGTTGCACTGCTAGAGAAATCTCCACAGCGGCATCCTGTCCAAGCTCTATGGAAAATTGATGAAGTTGATTTTCATGCTGTTTTCACTACTTAGCACTGCTCAATAATATGTTAGAATATATCCAGGAAGAGAGACTTATATAGCATGTGCTCAGAACTGTATTCTCAAATGCTTCACTTCATGAATTAGCATTCCTACTTCCAGGGGCGGCTCTATATTTTTTGCCGCCCCAAGCACAGCAGTCAGGCGGCCTTTGGTGGTATGCCTGCAGGTGGCCACCGCTAATGCGGATTCAGCAGCATTTATGTGGGAGGTCTGAATTGCTGCCAAAGCCGCGGGACTGGAGGACCTCCCGCAGACATGCCGCCGAAGGCTGCCTGTCTGCTGCCCTCTCAGGGACTGGCAGGCCATCCCTCGCAGCTTGCCACCCCAGGCATGCGCTTGCTGTGCTGGTACCTGGAGCCGCCCCTGCCTACTTCATAAGAAAAGGCAGATTGTATTATTGATAAAGTAACTTGTGTTAAACAAAGTCTTTCACCGATAGAGCCAAATATCAATATTCACTGAGTCTAAACCCTAACGTGAGATAGAGAAGTATTAATATCTCCATTATACAGACAGGGAAACTGAGGTGCAGAGAGGGTAACTTCTTGCCCAAGAAGTTAGTCAGTGGCAGAGTTGATAATAGAACCTAGGTGTCCTGACTTGCAGTCCCTTTCTCAAGGCACTCATCCAAATTTTTCTTCTCTGTTATTATATAATATATTGTGTGCTTACTAACATAATTTATCTATCTATGTCTGGAGTCCACCATCTCTGGCTGGGGTTTTCAAAGCAATCTAAGGAAGTTAAATGTCCAAAATCCATTTAATTTCAATGGGAACTGAGTGTGTAACTCTATTACGCTCTTGAAAATCCCAGCTTAGGTGCCAAATAAAACTTAGGACCCTGTCCTGGTAACCTTTGCAAATTCATATAGTTTCACTTGCTTCAGTGGTACCAGCTATGCGATAAGAGTTATAGGGTCAGGTTCTTAAAGTTTTGTGTAATGTCTGAAAACGGACCAGATTCTCTACTACTGCTTTGTTCTAAGCTACTTTTTAAGTGGAGTCATTCTTGATGTGTCCTTTCCACTGCTGGGGATTTCCTATCAAGCTCATCAGCACGCATTGGTGAAAAACCCATATATAATTTAGACTTATACGATAAACTCCCTGAAAATGATGGCTGGATAAATATTTTTGCTTGTGAGCAAAGTGCCTATACTTGCCCTTTAAATCCACTTATAAAATTGGCACCATTTCTCTTTTTTGTTTTGCTTTTTTTCTTTCTGTCACATTAGAAGTGTCCTGTGCTGGGAGTGCCCGTCGTGTTTCCCCTCATAGTGGAAACATGCTGCAGCTTGTGCCACTGGAGACATTTAGGCGTATTGTATCCAAATCTCACTTTCACTGAAGATGTATAACTGCAGCGCTTCAGCCTAATACAGTGAATAATTAGGAGCAATTACAAGGAAATCTAGCAAATTACTAAAACCAACCAGGAGTAGAAATCAGTGCTCATGATTCATTTATTTATTTGGTTCTTTGCCATTTGAAGGACATGATACCTGGGGCTAAATCCTCTTAGTGGCTAGGTAGGTGCATAAATCAGGAAAATGAAACAGAGAGTGCAAAATGCAGGGATCAGTCATGATAGTTAGAGGCTGCTCTATTTTGGAACAGGTAGGGGCATGCGCTGAATCAAGGGGGCTTCTGAGAGGGATTGTGCCTCAGGGAAGCACAGTTCTTCTTTAAGCTCCTAGGCAGGGGGAAACTACAGCCACTTCATCATCATGTTTGCTTTCTGCTGCCTGGCTAGCTCCCATGCTCTCATCTTCCTCATCCTCTAGGGTGGTTTGCTCTAGGACAGAGAAGACCCCCACTTTGAACATCCATGCAGCAGCCAGACAAAAACTGATCCTTAGTGTGTATGCAGAGTGCATGCCTTGAGTGCGTGCAGTGGTGTGCCTGCCACGGTGCACCAAGAGTGTATTAGCCCATGCAGATTGAGCACAAGGGGTGTGGTTTGAACAGAAAGAGGGGCACTGATCCAGAATCCAGTGAGCGCACACATTGTCATCCATTACAAAAGCAAGATGGCACCAAAAGCAGCAAGCACTTTGCTCCGAAAGAAATCAACATTAACAAGTTTTTGTCGGTAAAGTGCACTGGGTTCCCAGACGACAGTACCACTTTCAGGAGTCTGATTTGTCTTGTATACCTCCCTCCCCACAAGTTTCACCTCACGTTAAAACTACTGGCTTACAAAATCAGACATAAAAAACCAAAAGTGTCACAACCGCACTATTGCTGAAAAATTGTTGACTTTCTCATTTTTATCATATAATTATAAATCAGTTGGAATATAAATATTGTACCTACATTTCAGTGTATAGTATATAGAGCGGTATAAACAAGTCATTGTTTGTATGAAATTTTAGTTTGTACTGACTTTGCTAGTGCTTTTCGTGTAGCCTGTTGTAAAACTGGGCAAATATCTAGATGAGTTGATGTATCCCCTGGGAGACCTCTGCAAACCCCCAGGGGTACATGTACTGGGGTAGTGAACCAGCTCAAAGTGTGTCATTTCAGCCTCCGATGGCAGGATTTCCATGGAAGTGGATGCATTTGACAACATATCTGGGCACATACTATACTGCTGACTACAGCCAGTACCATCCAGGTAATCAGTATTTTCAGACTCTCAAAATCCATTCAGGTTTCAGAGTAGCAACCGTGTTAGTCAGTATCTGCAAAAAGAACAGGAGTACTTGTGGCACCTTAGAGACTAACAAATTTATTTCAGCATGAGCTTTCATGAGCTACAGCTCACTTCTTCGGATGCATAGAATGGAA